>NW_012028690.1:10500-19167 GCF_000956235.1 Wasmannia auropunctata | reverse complement strand
TATATATATATATGTATATATATAAGGCAGTAACGGGTTGCATGGCAGACTTTGCCTCTTTGTAAGGGCAGACGCGGCTCAGTAATATTAAAAATTTAAAAAGTACTAAAAACTAAACTAAATACTAAATACTCATTACTTACTAAACTGCGCCTGTCCCTGCAAGTCTGCCGCGCAACTTGTTATATTGCCTAATGTATAGGCAACCCTGTATAAAAAATAAATAAGGACCGATTCTTTTGATGAGAAATAAGTTTAATATGTTCTGTTCGTAATTTTGTACTTAATATTGTACTTAATATTAATATTACGACTATTATGTATTGCTAAGTTTTTTGCATTATAAATAATTATTTTGTGTTTATAGTGAGACTTGATTAATATTCTGCACGAGATATATCAATCTTGCTTTGCGATAGTTGATTACAATACACTTGAAGCTCTCTGAGGATTCCGCTGTAGAATAGCGGAAGCCTAAGATGGGACAGTGTATCTTCTACGTCGAACAGGCTTTAGAACTTCCCTGCAGTTCGCACGGAGTTGCGGGGTACGCGTTATCGGATACATCACATATCGAAAGCTCCAATGTTACTGATATCGATTAAGCCATTGTTCTAAAGATCCTGGGGAAGCTTCTGGAAGGCGTGGGAAGTAGAGAATTGGAGAGGAAGAGAGAAGGAAAGAGAAACGAGACGAATTTTCGTCCGTAAAAGAAGGAAATCTCTTATCGTTTTTCGTGTCCACGGCGTGCACACAATCCACAGAGATGTGCATGTACACGCCTTCGGGGATCCTTTTGTGCTCGTGCCACATTATAGGGACTGGTGCATTAGACAGAGTAATACGGCTGGAGGAATTCCAATTGCAGCACGGCCACGTCGTTCGGTTTAACGATTTCGTCGGACTTCAGAGAATACGGAGTGCTGTACAGAGAAGAGGAGTGGGCTTGTGTATAGACTGCTCCGTTGACATGTTTAAAGACCGTCATACATCTCACGACTAGAGAGAATTGCACGTTGCCTTGGGCTGCGTGCAAAATGTATCAATATTCATCCCGTCGATTTGACTATCGTAAAATACAGGTGGTACTACGGAGAATTGTAATATTGTGCGAAAGCACACAATCGTTATCACCATATGAGCATGATATACTGCTCTTATTGTATGTATATTCTCACACTGTTATTTCTATCTATGAATCCGAGTTCAAAACACACACACACGCGTGCGCATATGTAATATTTTAATTTATAAATGATAATCTCACTATTGCTGTTATTGTTATAAAAATATACATGAACGTAGATCTAATAAACACTTTTTTATAAGTGAAATTTTTCTATGACCTTATTTTTTTTCCTTCAGTCTAGATAGTATAAAGATTCACATTTGTAGGCATTTCTCAAATCCCTTTTCAAGAGTGTATCAAGTGCGATAATAATAAACGCATAAATAATAAACAATATTTTGATTAGAGATCGATTGCCACAGTTAAGAAGCGATTACTTAATCTGACTTGAGATATTGAAATATTGATTGAAGCGTTATTTACCAGTACGAAAATGACATTTTTTAAAATCATTAAAAAGAAGTTAATGACGCACGCTAGTGACATTAAAAGTGAATCGAGTCAATAACCATAGAACATGTTAAAATGTAAAAAAAATTTTACGTCTTTAAAAAAAATCAATAATGTATTTTACAGTATTACATACAAAACTATAATAGAAACTAATATCGTATTAAATATTTTAGTATTTTACAATATTAAACATATATTACATTTAATATGTACCATTGTTTTTATAACTATTTTTAATCAAGTATCTGAAAATCATTAAGCATTTTTATTACAAAATACATTTATTAATTTAAATGTAATCTTTTCTCAAGTTATCTTTAGACTTGAATGATGCAATTATTTTTCGACTCAAGATTAAACCGATACAAAGTTCAAGGAATTATTAATATCTACATGCGATTTTTTTCTTAAGAATCATTTATCGAATCGCGAAGAAAAACATTCAATATGTTAAAGACTCTCCAACTACATCTAAAGTCCTCATTTGAATTGTGATTACAAATGTGATGACGAATGTTATAACAGATGTACTTATAAACATCGATTAAATTCTCAAGACTCTCTTTCTCATCTATCAAACTCATTATAATGCTTCATAACTCAAGATCAATTTCAATAAAATAAGTTAGATTTAACAAAAAAGGTTTAACATAAAACTTATATAAATACGAGCTTATCGATGCGAATAAGCTAGAAAGAATATTAACGAAGCAAGTGAATTGTTCTTGATAAGCTTATAAGTTAAAATACGACAGTTTATCCAAAGGAATTTTGCATAATAACGAAAATATTGAGAGTAATTACAAATTTATATAAATCGACTATATAAATTAATATTACGCAATCACGCAATTATAAATATTCCAAAAAAATTGTTTCATAAGGTAAACAAATAGTATTAATCAAGAGAAAGACTAATTAAAAATCTTTTGTAAGATATAATTATTACGCGATATTCATACATTTTCTATTATAAAAATAGAAAGAATGTATTTATTATATCCTTTATATCTTCTCAAGTGACATTCTTCAATGTTCTACTTATTAAATGTGCTTAGGTAAATTTATCAATTTGATCAAGATAACGATAAGATTTGTGGCAAATATATATTGATATAAATTGTGACTAAAAATTGTGTGGTACGTGCAAAATCAGTATCTGAAGAAATACGGAATTGAAGGAAACTAAACCTAATTATAACGAACAGTCAAGAATGTTCTTTATAATTATTATTGCATTATTATCACTTATTCTTGTTAAATATTTGACATCATATTATTACTTGCGATATGGACCAAATGGGCAATTTATCAATAATATACCAGGGCCACCAGGTTATCCAATTATTGGTAATATATTTGATTTATTAGGTTCACCACGTAAGTTAAAATTTTTATTATATTTCTATAAATTAATTCTAGAAAATGAATCAATTATTGTGTATTTAATATTTTTAATAATTACATAAACTTATCAATATGTATACATTATATAATTGTCATTGTTTGTTTCCAATGTATCTGAATAAACAAAAAAAGTCTGAGTAAAACAATGTAAATTATAGATATTAAAAACATTTTTAACATCTAACTAAACAAACTTTTGTTGATAAAAATTTCTATGTGTTTATAACATTTGTGAATTCGAGACATATGTATTTTTTAGGCGATCTCTGGAAATTTCTAATTACTGAAAGTGACCAGTATTATCCTATTTGGAAAATATGGATATTCGGGACGCCTTACGTATCTATCCGTCATCCCGATGATTTGGAAGTAATAAAATAGAAAAAAATTAAATTCATTATTAATAAATTGAAAATTATGAATTTTTAATTTATTTACATTTTACAAAATAACACCTATTAAAACCGATATTTTAATAATAATAAAACTAATGAGACATTTTAAATTAATTATTTATTAATTTTTCTATTTTATTAATTATTATATCGTGACTCGAGATTAATTAATTATTTCTATTAAGACTAAGTTAAACAGTAATAGTTTAACTAAATACTTTTCTAGATAATACTAAGCAGCTCAAAGAACATCAACAAAGATAAATTTTATGAATCATTAAAGCCTTGGTTAAATACGGGTCTTCTCACAAGTGGAGGTAATTATACTAATAGCGTACTTATATTAATATGTAACTATTTTGTAACTAACTTGTACTTTATTATATTGTCAATCAAACAATGTTCAGATTTAAATTTTACTTTAAATAATAGAACTTGTGGAAACAATGTCTTTATAAATTAGCAAGGCATATATATATATTTTACATGTAGATCATAACACAATTGTTCTTTAGAATAATTATACTTGCATCTACTTATATATATATATTATACATATAACGGTAGATGCAAGTATAGTTATTCTAAAGAACAATTTTGTTATGATCTATCATGCAAAAATAATTTAACTATTGAATGATAGAGTTTCATTATATAATAAGTTTTTATTCAAGTTTATCTTTATATTTCTTAATTAGTAAAATTTTAAATATATAGTAGTAATTAGATTTATACATACATATGCTCGCTTGCGCGCGCGTCTGTGTGTGTGTAAAATATTTTATGCAAGTAAGAAGAAATTATTACAATTATCGGTATATTCGTTAAGAAAAATAATTGTGAATTTTTTAGTACGAGAGAGAGAATTTTAAATGATTAATGTTAATTCGCAAATTAGTTAATTGACAATATTAAATTAGAAAAGGAGAAAGACTTGCATATAAACGTTATTTATGTGTATGTTGATCATTAAATGATTATGCGTTATTCTTGTTATTGTTTTAGGCTCCAAATGGCACTCACGGCGGAAGATATTAACACCTACATTCCATTTCAATATATTAAAACAATTTGCTACTATTTTAATTGAGGAGGGCGAAAACATGACAGAGTCTTTGAAGAATACAGGAGATACAGTTGTAAAAGATTTAATACCGTTCGTTAGTGAACATACGCTGAATGCAATATGCGGTATTGTATATTCTGTGTATACCTGTGTAGAAGTTTTATTTTGAATTATAATACGATAAATAATAAAAAACAACATAAATTTCTTACGCAAAATATAGATGTCACGATAAAGTTATCTAATTTTTATTAAGACATTTTTAAAGTATGTAATTATAATTCAATTTCAAAATAATAATACAACTTCTTTTGTGTGTGTAGAAACTGCCATGGGCATCTCTTTACAAAAATTGGAGAGTTCATTTCAGCAACGGTATCGAAATGCAGTTCATCAGATAGGCCAAATTTCAATTTATAGGTAATCTACAAATTAAAATAACTATGATATCTATGATACTTAAAAAAATGAATTATATTAGAATATAGAATATTCACATGATATAAACAATTATACTCCATGCAAAAATCATTCAAGTCGGCAATTAACAGTCTGCATATCTGATCCATTGCTCATAGTTTAATTTTTAAAAACTTTTAGAATGTTAAACGCTGAAATATTATGATAAAATATGTATTCATAATATATTAAATTTAAAGATCATGTCTTTGATATATTAAAGTCTTCAATAGAATATTAATAAAAAGTGTCACATATTCTTTTAGTTTATTTCTCATAAATATTACATTTCTTTGTAGTTACTGAAATATTAATAAGTAATAATATTATAAAAAATTAAAAAAAATAACTATCTTATTAGAATCATATACATAACATTTTAAAAGTTATTATTTAGAACGTTAAGGGAATGGTTGGCCAACGATTGGGTATTCTCGTTAACATCAAAAGGTAGAGAGCAAACAAAGGTTCTGGAGATATTGCACGGATTTACTGAGAAAGTACGTAAAAATCTCATTTTCTTTGATAATTTTGAATATTCCATTGCGTGAAATCATAAAGAAAAATTAAAAAAAAAAAGAAAAAGATAAAATTCCGCAATTTTATGCGAAAAAATAAAACTCATTACAATTTGTAAATATTATCAAAACAAAACCTTAGCGCATTTACACAAACCATGAAGAGAGAACTGATGCTAGATATGTGTAGGTTATTGCAGAAAGAAAAGATTATCATAAACAAACCAATGGGCAATACTTAAAACATCTTGATGACGATACAATGGCAAATGTAGATGATGCAAAAATCGGAAGTACGTAGTACAATCAAAGGCCATACCTTAAATTCATTTAATATTAGAAATTACTGTTGCAATCATCATATTCATATTTACATTATGCAACATATTGCTGTCGTGAATTAAATTAATTCAATATTTCAATTAATAATATAATTGACATTTTAATGCAATGTTGTTTAATAAAAATAACACATAAAAGTTACACTTTATATTTACATGCTTATACAATTTGATTTAGTTAAAAGAAAAAGACTCGCTATGTTGGATCTCTTAATACTGACATCACAAGAGGGTCATTTAAATGATTTAGATATTAGAGAGGAAGTCGATACTTTTATGTTTGAGGTAAGCACTATTTTTCTTTCTTTACTTATGCATTATCTTAATAAATTTCCACGCAAATACTATGATTACAGGGTCATGACACTACAGCAATGGGTATATCCTTTGCTTTAGCACTATTGGCGGAACACAAAGACATTCAGGTATTTGTTTGTTTAATTAAAGGAGCATTGTGAAAAGAAAAAAGAATAACTAGAAAAAGACTAGAAAACTATAAATAATGTTCCTAAACAAAAATGTATTAAACAAATGTTATGTTGTTTTGCAGACGTACGTATGTACATATATGCATGTCTTTCATACATTTTATATTTATGTTTTAAACATTGGAAATACAACGTGTCTTCACATACTTATCCAAATATTTAAATATATATTGCACATTTCAAATATATAATTTGTATACATATTTAAAAAAAATTAATCAAAACTTTCAAATAAATATAAAAATTGTACGAATCTATTTCTGTACAACGTGAAACACATCAGAATAATAAAAAATACTCAATTAACATTGATAATACAGGATCGTGTCAGAGAAGAAATTGATGTTGTTATACAAGAGAATCAAGGAAAACTTACCATAAAATCGCTGCAAGAACTGCAATATTTAGAGAGATGTATAAAAGAAGCGTTGCGTTTGTATCCCAGTGTACACTTCATATCACGAATTACTTCGGAACACGTTCAATTAAGTACGTAACTAATCAATCTGTTAATATATGTATTTTTTAATTATAACACATGTCAAATGTTACATACGTTGTACAATACAAATGTTATAAGATAAAATGTTTTTATTTTAGAAGTACATGTTTCTCTTATTTGATAAATGTGACAAGCTTAAAGCAACATTCTCAGAACTAATTATTTAAAGTTAATTAAACATCAATAATATAAAATAATTTAAAAAAAATTATTCTTATATTTTTTCAAATAAATTGATATTACCGCATTAACTTTTCTATTCTGTTAATTGTACATATTTATTTTGTGTTGCATCAAATAAGTGTTTATTTTTCTAATTTTAATAAAGCTTTTGATTGTTATTGCTTTATTTGTATATTGTTTTTTTATAAAATACTTTTCAGAATCGTATTCAATACCTGTTAAAACAATAATTCATCTTAATATCTACGGAGTTCATAGAGATCCCAATTTTTGGCCAAATCCAGAGATATATGATCCAGATAGATTTTTGCCTGAGAAGATCCGAAATCGTCATCCTTATTCGTATTTACCATTCAGTGCTGGACCACGTAATTGCATTGGTAAATTGTTTATTGATATTCTTTTATATTTATATAAACAGATTGTGATACATAACAAATTGTAGGTCAACGATTTGCTTTGCTGGAGATGAAGGCGATGATAGCCCCTTTGATTCATAATTTCTATTTGGAGCCTGTTGATTACTTAAAGAATATTCGAGTGCAGACTGATTTAATACATCGCCCTATTGATCCGCTTCGTGTAAAATTTATTAATCGCCACAAAATGTAAATAAACATTTAAAGACAATTCATATTCCAAGAATTTAATATCAAATCTAATAAAAATTGCAAAAATTAAAAAAATTTTTATGCATATTATGCATTTATAAAAATACCGAAACAATAAAAATGCACATATCTGTGAATATTATAATTAAGTAAATATAGATAGGTTATGATATAAGTTAGATCTATCTAAATTCATTAAATGATAAGATTTTATCTGTTATTGCTTAATTTAAAATATTTGTTGGAATTTGGTTAATATACTATATATATACATTTTTGAAAAAAGTTTTAACAAGTATTCTATAGTAATATACATACACATATAACAAGAAACACTAAAATATGTAGTTAAGCAATCAATATTTATCAATGTTATAATATTTGTTTTATGTAACAATAAATAAGTTAAGTGTTATAAAAAAATAGCAAGAAGACAGTTTGAATATTAAATCCAATATTTCCATATAATATTAACAATACGAGAAAACCATTCTTTAAATTAAGTAGCGAAAAATAATGTTTTCCGTACGCGTCAATTTGCTCTTCATTTACCGGAAGCGAATAATTATTCCTGGCCGTAATTTTATTCAGCGTCTGATAATCTATCCATAAACGCGTCTTTTACGTCTTTTTTTTATTAATGCTATTCTAAACGCATATTCGGAGTTTCCGGGGCATATGATTCCCCGTGCCAATAAATGGTTTATAATCTCTAGTAATCGAGTTTTCTCTTTGTATAATAACCTTCTCAGTGTCAAATGAAAAAGTTGTTGGTCTTCTACATATATTTTAATTTCGGCTTTAATCTGATTCGATCAGATCTGATTCGATCTGATTTTAAATAAGCGATACAAAACATACATATAAATTTTTCTCGCGCGTCACTCACAAGGAAAGTTAGGAAACCCGAAAATTCAGAAAAATCTGAAACTTTGTGTAAAAGTAGAGTAGTTCATCCGTTAGTACGAAACTACTTTTTGTTGATGTTCTATTCCGTTTTGAAGGGATGAAATCACCCCTTGAAAAAAATCGGTTTTTTTCTTTCGACATGAATATCGTCGAAACTATGAGAGATAGAAAAAAATGTTCTAAATCAAAGTTGAATGGCTTGAAGT
>NW_012028690.1:0-10167 GCF_000956235.1 Wasmannia auropunctata | reverse complement strand
CGTGTGCTCTTCCGATTTATACTTTCCGTATAATTTAATTTTTAGCTTGTAAAAATAAGTTATTATTTGAAATTCTTATTTGTATTTTATATTTTATTACAGTACTGCAGAAAAATCTTTTGGTACTTATTCTTATTATTTTTGTAGAAAAAAACATATTATTTATCATATATTAAACATATACAAACACGTTTATGTATCACAAAAGAGTATATTTCTTCTTGAGTTTCTCACGGAAAATTAAAATATAAAAGGTATAATAATTATATAATATACATTTATCACGTTTCGACCTCTGGCTGGCTATTGTTATTGGCAAGATAATGATATGAGCATTAAACTTAGCGCCCATTTCTCGACATAAGAGTGCGAGCTCTTGCTGCATTAATTTTCGTTCTCCCCTTAATTAAGAATTTTTGTCTTGAGAGCCCGCGCAGCGCTTTATGTCACAGAAAAAAATCAACATTTCGATTTTTTTCTGTGTTGGATCTTGAACATAAAACGACGTTATATTGCCGTTTTTCGTTCTCCGATTCTGCTTCGTCATATTCTTCTGTATGCGTCGCCGCTTCCTTTACCGCTTCTTCTTCTTGAATCTTTCTTGCTAACTCTGTTTCCACAACTCAGTAGGATCGTGATCAGAGACTCTAGACTGTTATCTCTGGTTGAAAGCTCTAATCTTCGCAACGTTTCTTTTAACTGCGCAACCGTAAATTTTTCGTCTTTCATCGTTTTCAAAACGTTTATCGCCAAATATCGTAATCATAATAATGCCGTCGGATATTGACACGAATCTGTCTCTAAGCCGTACGAGAGTCGAAAGTTTGATATTTTTTCAGATAAGAGTTTCAGCAGCTTAAGCACTTACCCACACAGCACAAATGACTGTTTGCCGGCTAATAGTCGACTTTTTTCAGTCAAGTTAAAGCCGACTATTAAAGTCGACATTAAGCCGTCTATTTCTAGATTGGTTTTTGTCAACTTTAACTGTCGACTGTAAGTCGACTCAGAGTCAACCATTTTTAGAAAATCAAAGTCGTCTTTTACTGAATAATTACAAGACTGTCGCTAGATAGCGTTTGCTGGTATCTGTTTCTCGCATTTAAAATTTGTCGAACTCCTCTATATAACCAATGTCAAATCAAAGTTCGGATATGTCATAATTAATTATACATTATTCATGTATATGCACTTAGTGCGAGATAAATATTGTTTTTGTAACATATAAGCTAATAATGAGTATAAGTACTTAATGGTCGCTAACAGAAAGGCAAAGATATTTTTAAATTTTGATATTTTTAAATTAGAATATTCTCGGAATTGCTTTAACGTAAAATATATTAATTTTTTACCCGTTATACAAAGCTTGCGTGATTTTTGCCATAATCTAACTAATGTTGGCTTATTGTACTGGCTAAAAGTCAACTTATTGTCGGATAAAAGTCAACCTAATCAACATAACCTAGTTGGCAAATAAAAAATGTCGGCTTATAGTTGCCATAAAGTCGACTTAAAGTCGACTGACATGGCTGACTTACAGCCGACTATAGTCGAGACATTTGTTGACATTTAGTCTGACTTTGAAGTCGACTTTAGACTTCTTCTGTCGACTGACAGTCGACTAACAGTCGACTTCGTGCTGTGTGGATAACTCGGCGTACGTTAATGCTCGCCAATATATAAAATTCACACTTATTAAACTGCAAGTATGAGGTGTATGATATTATCCTACTTCTGAAAAACTGTAGAAAGTGGGAAAGATATAAAAATGAAATTGTGGGATTTGTGCAGAAGAGAAAAAAAAAACATAATAATGAAAAAAACATAAAAATAACACTAAAAAAGTGGTTTTTCGCCCATTTTGGAACTAAACTGGATGCTAATGATACTTTATAATGAGACATTAATTACAGAGAAGTTGAAGTAATAATTGTTATCAGAGTTGGAAGAAGGGGGGAGGTGGAATCAAAGTTCATTACACTGATCAACATTCTAAAAGTTTCCTGCAAAAAGAGAGTATTTTCCTGCAGATTTTGAGACCCTGAAATGATGCTGTGCTCAGAATTTATCTATGACGTTACATTTTTTAGAAAAATAGGATTGAAACATATAAAAAACACGATTTCGCAATTTTCAAAAAATCCCCCCTCCAGGGTACCATTTCGCATACAGTTCAGTTCCAAGATCAAAGACCCAAAAAAACGGACAATTTTTAAAGTCACTTTTTATTAATTTTTACACACGTCTAAACGACTCGCGGCTCGCGTCTACTACGGATCTGCTCCCGATCTTATTTCGTTCTTCTCCGCGTACTTCTTCTATCTTACTCGTCTTCTCATTGACCTTTTACCAGTACGCCGCGGAGAGCCGCGCAGCGCGCGCAGTAATACATTATATAGATATCTCGCGTTTAGATGTTTCGAGACGATAGACGTTTTAAGACTTTTTTTGTTTCTTGCGACTATACTTACGAATGTTAAGGAAGGTTATTGATAAAGTTTAGATAGTGGTCTTTGAGACATTATAATTTGAAGATTAATCGGTTCGTAATAATAATCTTCTTTTATCAAGTAAGACATAGATAAATGGAAATTTCTAAAAATAAGTTCTAATCTCTTTACAACAGTATTAAATTCTGAAGCAAGTAGAAGATTATAGCCATAAGTAATCATAATACTTTTGAGACATCATGGGTATTTTCTTCAAAAAAGCTACGCGGTTTGTGAGTTAGCTTCGTGTTTTGAAACATCGTTAAATGCAACGATTTTCGTGGACGTTACATTACTGCATCAGGGCAAGAGACAACTTGATACTGAACATTATTCAACGATATCTCGAGACACAAAGATAACCAGCAAATCACATCAATCAGCTTTCCTCAATAAGTAATCATTTGCGAATTCTTAGTGAAAGAATTCAAGTGTTTGTGTGAATATTTGTGCAACAAAGCAAATATTAAAATAATATAATATTATATATTTATAATACTTACAAAATTAAAAATACAAAGTTTAAACGATTATGATTTCATAATAATGATAATAATAATTACTACTAATTAGAAACATTTCAAAAATATTTTCCATAATGCAAACTTTTTCAGATTGGACTTTTCCAGTTTGTTGATAAACATCATTAAACAAGGGAAAATCCAATTACAAAATTGTCTGTTAAATTTATTTGTTTGTTTATGTAAGTGATACATTTTCTACTAAAACAAGTGAATATATTATATTCTGTTATATTTAAAAATTTTATATACTTTTAAAGGTTCTTTATTAGCTACAAAATAAAATTAATATATTTTACTTATTAAAAATATTTAGGATATTGAAACAGCGATTTGATTTAATCTGAAGCAAATATTAGCCACTTTATAGTGAACGTGAATCAAGAATTAAAAAAGCAGAAAGAAAATTAATCTTAGATTGATCACCAGATTAACAAACCATGATCGTTACTATATTGCTACTACTTGTCTTTATTATATTGCTGTGTGAGTATTACATACATTATGGACCAAAAGGGCGACTTATCAATCTCATACCAGGACCACTACACTATCCAATAATTGGTTTTGCGTGGAACTTGCTAGATTCACAAGGTGAGTTAAAACTTATAATATATTTCCATATAAATTAACTAAATCTAAAACATTAATATTTTACTGCGTCTTTAATAAAGTTATCAATCTTTTTACATAATAACTTTGTCGTCAGTTTTTCCAATATGTCTCAACCAAACAATAAATTTTATAACTTAGCATATACATAATATGTACAGTTCTTTTTAAATATATTAGAAGTAAACTATGACAACAAAGAAAATAAGTATCATTCCATTAAAAAAGATAAATTTATTATATATATAGGACATTTCGCGTTAAGCTGGTCACCTCTCCTTCCAAAATTTAATACAATGGAAAAAAATGTTTGAGGTCTCAAAATATTCTTATGTAGTTTTAAATGAAACGTGACCTTTTGAAAAATTCAATATGATGGCTTAAATATGGCGTCTAAAAGTCACAAAAATCATGAATAATTTTATAGCATTTTTGATTGAAATGCAAAAACTTCAGAAATTGGCTTGAAAATGATTACTATAAAGTTTCTGAGATCACTGATTGCGAATCTAGAAACAGAATTACAAAATTAAAATGGCGGATTTAAAATAAACAAATTTGAAATCATTACATAAAGCGTATCATACTTGTCGTTATGTCGAGTATAATACTCTACAATGATCACTGGTTCAACGGTAGAGACATTTGCAATTTTTTCCTTTAAATGGCAAGGAAAGCATGTCTACTTTAATTGTTGAGCTGCAGAAAATCGTTTTGCAAGAAATTTTTGAATTTTTATATGTTTCTCTTTGTTTTCTTTGTTGAAAAAATTGCAAATAATGTACTACTCTGATGCCATTGAACCAATTGTAATAATTGTCGTTATGTTGAATCTAATACTCTACAATGATCAATTGGTTCAACGGCATCAAAGTAGCACATTATTTGCAATTTTTTCAACAAGAAAAGCAAAGCGAAATTGAAAATTCAGAAATTTCTTGCGAAACAATTTTCTGCAGCTCCGCAACTAAAGTAGATATGCTTTAATTTCTTGCCATTAAAGGAAAAAAATTAAAAATGTCTTCTCTGCCGTTGAACCAGTGCATGGCCATTATAGAGTATTAGACTCGACATAACGACAATTATAATACATTTTATTAATTCCAAATTCGATCATTTTAAGTCCTCCACTTTTTATTTTATAATTCTGTTTCTAGATTCGTAACCAAAGACTTCGAAAATTTCATAGTAATCATTTTCAAGCCAATTTCTGAAGTTTTTCCATTTCAATCAAAGATACTGTAAGATTGTTCGTGATTTTTGTGGTTTTTAAACACCATATTTGAGCCGCCATATTGATTTTTCCAAAAGGCCACGTTCCATTCGAGACTACATAAGAATATTTTGAGACCTCAAACATTTTTGTCCATTGCGTTAAATTTTGGAAGGAGAGGTGGCCAGCTTAACGCGAAACGTCCCATAAATATATATATAACATCAATTATAAATTTTCTTTCACTTATAATATTTTTATATTTACAATACATATACATATTTTTCAGAGAATCTCTGGAAACTTTTGAACTATATGTGTGATAAGTACTATCCCATTTTAAAACTTCAGATATTTCATATATCTATCGTATCCATCCGTCATCCGGATGATCTGGAGGTATAATAAAATATAAAAAAAATTCAATTTTATATTCATTATTTACTGACAATTAAGGAATTTCTTGTTTATGTACATTTCACAAAAAGACACTTGTAAAAACCAATCACTTAACGATATAAAATCTCTGAGATATTTTAATTATAAATTAATTAATCAGCTAACATTAATTAAATACTTGATTCAGTATCTTTTGTAATTTCAGACGATACTAAATAATACAAAGCACATCAATAAAAGTTTGATTTATGACATATTATTTCCTTGGTTCAACACGGGTCTTCTCACCAGTAAAGGTAAAGTAATGTGTATGAAATGAAAAATATAATGTTTGTAATGTACATATATTTCATTATTATATTCTGCTTTTATGGCCGTAATTATATAAACATTTATATAAAATTTTACAATTAAGTTAAATATTATTTTAAACTTTTTGGTTATAATCCACACATTAAATAAAGAGAACATACGTGCAAATACATTCTGAAAAATAACTTTGTCGTAGTACATAACTTATAATTACGTAAAAGTATTCAAATACAGTTTTTGTTCTTCTTAAATAAATTTTATTTCTGTCAATTGATGAAGCTTTAATCATATAACATCACTTGAATTTACATAAATGCAATTTTTTACTGCACAAATATTTGAAAAAAAATGTTAAAAATATGTTTAAAAAGTTCTTTGTTTATAGTCTTAATGTAATGTCTTTGTTTACATTAGTACATTTACTAAGTAACAACTGAGAAACTTTATTTAAATGCACAATAAAAGAAACAAATTTAAGTAATAAATTATAAAAGAATAAAATGATTAAAAATTACATTGAAAAGCAAAAGGTCATGCATAACAGTATGTTTGAGTTTTAAAGTATGACTACAAGATTTTTTGTTATATTTTATTCTTTCTGTTTTAGGTGTTAAATGGCACTCGCGTCGAAAAATATTAACTCCAGCATTTCATTTTAATATATTGCAGCATTTTGTTGAAATTCTGATCGAGGAAAGCGAAAGTATGACAAAATCATTGAAGAATGTAGGAGACGCTGTTGTAAAAGATTTAGTACCATTTATTAGTGAACATACGCTGAATGCAATATGCGGTATCTTGTTTATAACTACATAAGATTTTCAGAGTTGAAAGCAATGCGTTACTTGTAACATCGTTATTGTTTTTGTTACTTTTTTTCAATACGTAATACATAACGTTACTTTTGCCATCTGTAATAGTAACGGTAACGTCGTTATTTTTACAGTAACGGAAACAAATTTGCCATTAGTTTTATAGTTACTTTTTCATACATTTATTTTCTTATTTTATAATAGATTTTTAATTTATTTTTTAAAATATTCTCTATATCTCTTAGGACGTACATTATGTTCCAATAGTCAATATTGAAAATATAATTCACATAACATACATACATATATTATAGACTTCCAGTACCAATAGTAAACTTTGGAATGCATTCTTAATAATGGCATTAATGTTTAAAAACAATAAATTTAATCTAATTTTATATAATAAATAAGTATATTAAGTAATACAAAGAAAAAAACATGTTCTATATACTACAGACTAGTTATATATAGGTTTGATATTTATTATATTTAATAATGATTATCAAATAACATAAATTTAAAATTTAATTAAATTTATTTTAGAATTATAAAAAAGTAACGCATCATTATTTTTTAAAATAAGTAAAGATGAGTTACTTTACTATAAAAAATAACGTTAATGCGTTACATTTTGAGGTAATGTTCCCAACCTTGAAGATTTTATTTCGGATAATAAAGAATAATAAAACACAAAATAAATTTTTTAATGCAATATATTAATATACTATACTAAATTAATAATCAATAACATCTATTTATTACAATAACAAGATATTATTAAAATAATCGACTGTGTATTACCATAGTATTTTAACAAATATATTTACAGACTTCTAATAAACTGTACTTACAGAAACTGCCATGGGCACTTCTCTACAACACCATGGTGCGTTCCAGCAACGATATCGAGAAGCAGTTCACAAAATGGGTGAAATTATCATGTACCGGTAAATTTAGAAATTTCGAATAACTGCAGTGATATGTATCTAATCTTAGGAGATAAATGAATATTGATATAAAGCCTTAAGATAGATACAGATTTATATTGATTAATTGAATAAAAAGATAATATTAAATGTATACGAAGATAAATAATTACTTTCTAAACAAATAACTGTGTATGCAATCTGTAGATAGATTAACGATGTGTGTATGTGTGTTATTTTAATCATATCAACGTAAATATGTTTTGTATAAACGTTATTATACAGTGTCCGCCCAAAGTTCGGGGCCACCTAAATAATTTCTGAACGGTTCGAGATATTGAATTAAAATTTATAGGGTTACAATGGTAAAATGTAATCTATCATTTTCTCTTTGAAAACATCCACTTCAACCTTCCGAGGAGGACGGAGGAAGAGGGGTTAAAAATCTTAGATGACATGTGGGGTCGAGTGAGGGCTCGTTTGAAAGCGCTTTTCGAAACGAGGAACGCTAGATTGAGGTTTCTACGATTTTTTTTCGCAGAGTTATGCTCATTTGAATATTGGTGTTTTTTGGCATTAACGAGGTCCACGGCGAGGATGTGAGGAAGATAAGGCTTTGCGTATGTTCCTTACACACACACACACACATACACACACACACACGCGCGCGCGCACTTTTCTACATACATTTTCATTTCCACTCAGGAACATGCGCGAAGCATATCTTCCTCACGTTCTCGCTGTGGGTCTCGTCAAAAAACGCCAATGTTCAAATAATTATAACTCTGCGGAAAAATATCGAGATCTCAACGACTTCGCGTTCTTCTCGTCTCAAAAAGCCCTTTCAAGCCCCCTCGGAAGATTGAAGTGGGTGTTTTCAAGGTTAAATGATAGACATTACATTTTGCTATTGTAATCTTACAAATTTCAATCCAATATCTCGAACCGTTCAGAAATGATTTAGGTGAACCCCGAACTTTTGGCGGACACTGTATATCTTATGTAACCGTCATTTAAGCTTCAAACCTATAATCTAGCAATCTAAGTATCGAATATGAATCGTCAAATTATTTATTTAAAAAATTGTTAACACTTCTAAAAATGTTAAATATTTGTTATAAACAAATAATGCGTAACCAGATCAAAAGATGTGGTATTTTTTTATCTAATTGCAACTTACATAAGAAAGATATAGTATTTATATGAAATATCTGATATATCTGTTTAGCATAAATTTTATTCTTATTGTAAATCTATATATATTCTTTTTATGTAATTTTACGTACTACAAGAATATAATAATAAGATCATAATGGAAAAAAAAAACTTTTATAAAATAATACTATTAATATCTTAAAACATATAGCAAGCTTATTATTTATAACAATTATGGTTTAGATTAATGAGGCAATGGCTAGCAAACGATTGGATCTTCTCATTGACGCCAAAAGGTAAAGAGCAAGCCAAGACTCTGAAGATACTACACGGATTCACTGAAAAAGTAAAAATCATCAATTAATATTTCCTTAAACTCACTATTATTACGTAAAACTTTACAAATTCCACATACTTTTAATATGAAACTGATACGTGATATTCTATAAAATATTCTTAGAATTTATATTATTTAAAAAAAAGATTAATATTGTGATTGTGTATAGATTATTGCGGAAAGGAAACTTTATCATGAACGTACAAATTATCAATATCTAAAAGATTTAGATAGTGAAACAATGACAAAGATGGATCTAGAAATGGTTGGAAGTACGTAGAATTATTTAAAAGCTATTATATTCATTAATTTCGACTGGCATGTATAATGTTATAAATAATTTTTTACGTTTTCTTAAAATTGTAATATAATTTAAATTTTAAACAAAGTCAATGTTGCTTAATAAAAATATCATAAAAGAATTGTATTAGAGAGTGACACTAATATGTTTATATATTTTAATTTAGTTCGGAAAAAGCGGCTTGTGATGTTGGATCTTCTAATAGCGGCATCTCGAGAGGGACTCTTAACTGATTCAGATATCAGAGAGGAAGTGGATACTTTTATGTTTGAAGTATTTTATATATTTATATAAATTTTTTCTATCATTATTTGGTATAATAATGATACAATAATGCATTTATGTAACCATAGGGTCACGATACAACAGCAAAAGCTATATGCTTTGCTCTCTTATTATTAGCTGAGCACAAGGACATTCAGGTATTTTCTTAAATAAGCATTACAATTACAAAAACTAATTAATTTCATTATTTAATAAATTATTCATTAAAATAGTGAATATAGTAAACCTTTATTTCATATTATATGTTTCTGTTAAAATCAGATAAAGAGAAATCGCCAATATGAGCTGACACAGGATTTTAATGTGTATAATTGTATAATAAGACAAAAAGATATAAAAATTATAAACGTTCGGCCCTGCTTTAGGTCTTTTTCAGTATAATTAATAAATTAGAGTCGTAGTGGTAAAATTATGTCCCAGAGTAAAGGTGTAGGGCCGTATTAAAATTTTGAGGTGCGTAGTCAATATTAAAAACGTGATCTAACTTATAGAGTCCAATATAGTAAAACTAGTCACTATACAGGCATTTGATGGAATTGACGATACAAATCAGATATTTCATCAAATGTTTGTATATCGACTAGTTTTATTGTATTAGACTTTATAAATTGGACTACGTTTTTACTATTGATTATGCACCTCAAAATTTTAAAATGGCCTACACTTTTACTTCGGACAAAATTTTACCACGGAAGGGGAGGGGGCAAATAGTGTCACTTTAAATTTCTTCTCTTTTCCGCGTCTATTTTATCACTACTCGTTAATAAAAAGACAATTTTTAAGCATCTAATCATCTTCTGAAAAA
>NW_012028689.1:17362-27227 GCF_000956235.1 Wasmannia auropunctata | reverse complement strand
TTTTATTCCCCTCTTCTCTCTCTTCTCCCCCAATCCCTCCATTCTTTCTCTCCATTCTTTTCTCTCCCCCTCCTCTCCTTTCCTCTTTTATTTCCCTCAGCCACCACTCCCCTTCCCCCTCCACCCCTAATATTCCACCACATGCCTTCTGCCACCCCCTTCCCCTTCTCTCCACATCCTGCACTTCTTCCACACGTGCTCCCATGTCTCCAATTCCCCCTCTGCATAGCCTGCATATTTTTTTGTTCTCTTCTTCCCAGTATCTCCCCTCCAATATCTCATTACCCAATCTAAATCTCATGATCCTCCTCCATCTGTTCTCTCCCCAAACCCTCATTAGATATTTCGGTATTCCCTCCCCCTTACCCTTCTGTACCAATTATTATATCTCGAATTCTCTATCCTCTCTCGTCACTCCTCTCTTTGCCTTCTGCCCCTTTCCTCCATGTCATCAAAACTTATCTCTCCTGCTCCCTCCCGTCTCTCCCATTCCTGCACCTCCATCCCTCTGTCTTTATAAAACTGACTCTTTTCCTTTTCCTACCCTGCCAACTCCTTTCTCTTTACCGCTCTTACCCTTGTCTCCCTCAGACACATCCTTGCAATTGCGCTTCTCTTTTCTTCCTCCAGTCTTTCCTCGAAACCCTATGCCCTCTTCCCTGCTCTACTTCTTATCAGCTCCCTTTTCACCTCCTTTCAATTATCCCGGTGTTCTCTCTTCAACTCCTAGAACCCATTTTAAATATCTCTCGTGAATCCTTTGTAACCCCTCTCTCTCCTTTCACCCCTATATCTCTATCCCATATCCCATAACCGTCCAAATCAACGTATCATACAACCATAATCTTCTTTTCTACTCCTTTCCAAATCTTTTCTTCCCTATCTCCCAAACCTGTCCCAAAACCGCCGCTGCCCTCGCCACTTTCTCCCTGAGTCTCCTGTCCCCCATTCCTCTGCAGCGTGTACCCTAAATATTTAAATTTCTTTACTTCCTCTATTCTCCTTCCCTTGCATCACTAGCTAGCTTTGCTCAATCTTCCTCTCCTCTCCCTAAATCTTACCACTTTTGTTTTCCCGACATTCATCTCTAGTCCCTTCCTATCCAAATAACTCTCTAATCGCTCCAAAATACTCTTCATGCTTTTCTTCTCCTCCGCTAACAACACCATATCATCCGTATAAACCAGTGAGCACCCTCTGTCCTTCCCTATCCATACCCCTTCCCTATCCATACCCATACTCCCTTATCCTCCGCATCTCCTCCTCCAAATCTGCTATCAGGATATTAAATAACAGGGGGCTTAATGGACATCCCTGTCTCAACCATCTTGTCCAAAATGCGTTCCCCACTTCTCCTCCCAATCTTACCCTGCTCTTCGTCTCCCTTAATATCTTCTCCACCCTCTTCACTAGTCCTTCCCTTATCTTATCCCTCTCTCCTTCATCGCCTATCAATATCCCTTGATCCACCGAGTCGAGAGCCGCTCTCAGTTCCACAAACAAGGCTACTAATTTTCCTCCTTTTTTCCTTGTCTGTCTATTTATCAGGTAGTTCAGGACGTATATATTATTTATTGTTCCCATCCCTTTTCTGAATCCCGTTTGGTTGTCTGGTATTATTCCCTTTCCTTCCACTTCCTTTTTCAGTCTCTCTGCCAACACCGCCATATAGATTTTGTAAATCGGTATTACCGTCACTCCTCTATAGTCCCTCACCCCTTTTTCAAAATCGGCACCACTATTCCCTCCATCTAGTCCTCTGGCCTGCCCTTCCCCTCCCATACTCTCTTACAAACCCTCCAAACCCAGTTCTCCAACTCCTCCTCTTCATATTTCCACGCTTTCCCTGATATGCCGTTCATTCCCACCGCCTTTTCATTTATTAATCTCTTTATTATCTGTATCACCTCTTCCTGTTCCGATTCACTTTCTTCCCCTCTCATTCGACCTCTATCTTTCCCCCTTGCCACCCTTCTCTCCACTCTCCCCAACAATTACTTAAAGTATTAGTTCCATTCCTCCATACCAATATCCTCATTTATTCCCTTCCATCTTTTCCTTTCCTTGTTCACTATCCTCCATATCCTGTCCCTCCGTTCTTGCTCCCTCTGCCTCCTTCTCTCACCTTCTATTTTTTTCCTTTTTCTTTTCCTCATAACTCCTTATATTCCCTTTTTTCTCTTTTATACTCCCGCTTCTCTCCTTCACCTCTTCTCCAGCTCCTCAACGCTCTCCTGACTAACCTTTCTTCTCCACGCACTCCTCATCCCACCACCCTTTCCATTTCGTCATTCCCTTTTTTTTCTTTTCCTCCATCTTTCCACATGCCTTTCTGAATCTTTCCCCCACTTTCCTCATCTCTTCCTATAGCTTCCCCTTCATTTCCCCCCCCCCCTTCCAACTCTGCTCTAAGTAACTCTTTTCCCTCCTCGTCCCATGAGCCCCTGAATCCCCTTCTTCCTTTTTTCCTGACCCCTCTTCCCCGTCCTATCCTTCCTTTCAATCCCACCACTACCGGATGATGGTCCGAGTCCACTTGACCCCCTATCTCTCTATTTCTTTCTCTCATCTCTTCATTTACTAAGACGTAGTCTATTACCAACTCTTCTTTGCCTCCCGTATAAGTCCAGTTCCCTATCTCGTCTCTCTCCACATTCCTATTCAGTATTGCCCATCCCCTCTCCCTAATGCATTCTACCAACCTTATACCTTCCCTGTTCGTCTTCCTGTTCTTAGACTTTCTCTCCCTCTCTACTTCCTCCTCCCTCTCCAAGTCCATTCTCTTTTCCATATTTCCCGTCCTAGCGTTAAAATCTCCTCCTATTATTGTCTCTACCCCTTCTTCCTTACCCTTCATCCACTCCTTTAACTCTTCTAGTTTCTGCTCCATATCCCCGTTTACATATACTCCCACAATCCTTACTCTTCCCCCATCATATTCAAAACTTCCTGTCACTAATCCTTCTACCTCTGCTTCTCTCTTTTCTAACTTTATCTCCTTCCTTATCGCTACAATCATACCCCCCATCGCCCTTCCCTTCTTGTTTCTTCTCTTTGGCATCTGTATTTTCCAAACATATCCTTCCCTCCATCCACTCCTTCAGCTCTTTTAGTTTCTGCTCCATATCCCCGTTTACATATACTCCCACAATCCTTACTTTTCCCCCATCATATTTAAAACTTCCTGTCATTAATCCTTCTATCTCTGCTTCTCTCTGTTCTAACTTTACCACTATCTTCTTTCTTATTCCTACAATCATACCCCCCATCGCCCTTCCCTTCTTGTTCCTTCTCTTTGTCATCTGTATTTTCCAAACATATCCTTTCGGCATTTTTTTCCTAATCCGTTCCCATCTTTTTTCCTCTAACCATGTTTCCGTGAGCAACAACACTTCCCATTCCTTCAAATTTTCTGAAAATTCCTTATTTTTGTTCTCTAACCCCGCCACATTCTAAAACGCAATACTTATCCCTTTTTTCTTCCTTTCTCTTTCCCTCTCCTTCTTCCTCCTTTCTCCCTCCTTTCATCTTCAGCTCTTCTTCTCCCCATGTCTTCTTCTCCCTGTTCTAGCATCTCAACTTCTTGTTTCCCCTCCTCTCTCTTCCTCCTTCCTTATCCCCTTTAATTTCTCCCAAATTTTCTTTCCGGCCTCCCTCAGTACCTTCTCCTCCTCATCCCACCCATCCCACCTCCATCACACTCTCTCAATTCAAATACCCCCCTGCTCCACCCTCACCATCCTTCCCTGCAGCTTCTCCCTCCATGCCACTCTCCTGATAATCCACTTTACTCTCCTTTCCTCTCACGTCAAATCTTCGTCGACCCATACATCCTTCCCTTTTAATTTTTCTTTGTTCCCTAAAACCTCTGTTTTCATATTCTTACTCTCCATACGCGCTACCATCATGCTTCCTTTCTCCCTGCTACCCATCCCTATTCTTCTCACTTCCTCCAACCTCCCCTCTATTCCTAACTCTTTTACTAACTCCACCACCACCCTTTTCTTTAGTTCCCCTTATTCTTCCCTTATCCTTTTTACCACTATATTCCTCCTCCTTTTCTCTCTCTCCTTTCTCTCCCACCTCCTCTCCAACTCTTTAACCCTTCCCTTCCACTCATCTACCTCCTTATTCTCCCTCCTAACATTTCCGTTCAGCTTCTCTCCTGTGCTCCCCCTATCCCATTTCTTCCCTAACCTCAACTCATTCACCTCTTTCTCCAATCTTTCCATCCTCTCTCTTAACTCCCTCCTTTCTCTTTCCATATCTCTTCTCTCACTTTCCACAATTCTTTCATTCTCTCTAGTTCCGTACTCAATTCCTTCTTCTGTTCTACCGTAGCCTTCCTTATCTTCTGTCACCACCGAAAAACCCTCTCTCATTTGCCGTCTCACTTCCTCCTTTAACTCTCCCTATAGCTCCTTCATTTCCTCCCTAACATCCATCTCTTTTCCCTTCTCCACCGGTGACCTTATTATCCTGTTATTCCTTTTGAAAGTCTCCTTCCCCCCTCCCTCTCCCGTTTCTTCCCCTAACAGCTCTCTCTTCCTCTTCAACTGTTCCACTATACTGTCTTTTGCACTGTCTCTTCTCCCTCTGACTAACTTTGCCTTCTCACCACTCATGCCCTACTCTCCCACTCTTTTGTCCCTCTCCAGTCTCTCTCTTATATGCCCTGTTCCTATGCCTTTCCCGCCACTTTGCATTCCCCTCTTACCTACTCTGCTCTATGGCCTATGCCCACCCGACGCTGACGCTACGCCGCCACGCGGCTCTCGGCCCCACGTGCTTCCCTCACCCTAACCTTTATCTACCTCGACTCTTCCCACTCTCCTCCTTCTCCAATCCCTACCGCTCTTAACTCTCTTCACTACTATGCCCTTCCCTGTCCTTTTTCTCCCTAATTTCACACTCACTCTCTCTTTCACACCTCACTTTCACTTCAACTGTCACTCTAAGTCCGTTCCTCAACACGCAACGACCACTCTCCACGCTACCGGAAATAAAAGTCAAGAAATGATATGTATAAATGATGATATACCAATCGAATATAAAAGAAGAATTGTAGAATATTGGAAATCTGATGATACGTTTAGACCAAAGTCGCTTAAAATCGTAAAACGTAGGTTCAACATCTGATGTTGCTTTTCGAAACTTATGTTTTACGGTTTCAAGCGACTTTGGTCTAGACGTTCTTCTTCAATTTCAAATTGTTTCTCGTACATTTCTTGCAGCATGTTTTCTATTTTGTCTTTTACTTTTATTTCTGGTTTTGTAATGGGAGTTTCGGGCACATTTAAAAATGTTGTAGTAAATAACACAATTATCATGTTTCTCGGATTGAACATTTTGCCTCTAAAAAATTATAAATAATAAATTGTAGTCATATAAACATCTTTAAAAATAAAAATAGTAAATATATTAAATATATAGTTACGCTTTATTGTATGCATACTTTATTAACATTATAGTGTTTATTATGTTAAAGACAAATACTTTAATTTATTCGTAAAGTGATAAATATATATTATAATATATTATTATTATTATACCTTTTTCTATTTTTGTTTTCCGTGAAAAATCCAAAAAGAAATATAATCTTATGTGGTACACAACGTTTGTATTATATATGATAACTGTTGTTTTTATTTACAAAAGTAAATAAAAACTAATAGGAATAATAAAACTTAATAGGAATAAGTACCAAAAACTTAATAGGAATAAGTACCAAAAGATTTTTCTGCAATATTAAAATAAAATATAAAATTCAATTAAGAATTTTATATAATTTATTTCTACAAGCTAAAAATTGAATTATGCGAAAAGTATAAATATTAATATAAATTTTAAAAATATTTAAAAAATATACTTACAAAATTGACTGTAGTGTTGTTGACTGTAGTTGATACATTGATACAGTGATACAGTGATGTTACTAGTACACGATGTTATCAATACATAACATCACGGTACACTGATCCTAACATTCGCACAGTGACAGCATTTTATATTGCCGCTTATTGCGTACTAACTCTACTGAAACATAAATATTTCCGTGATATTATATGCGATTATATGCAGACTGTTGCCGAAATAAGTTGTTTACATCGATTTGACTTGATCCTATGACATTCAAATTTTGCTTCGTAAGCATTGTCTAGCCGTGCGCGATAAAAACGATTCATATTTATACATACGCAGAATATTGCGGAAATAGATTTACCTTTATCGTTGTCCTCTATTAAATGCAAAAATGCGAGCAGAACGTGCTGCGTGAAGAATTGAGCGCAGCGTGGACACGGATGGTGTGCGTATAGAGACGTTTATAATTATTTTTCGAAAATGATACATGGTTGAATTTGTCTTAACATAATCTTTAATTTGGTAAAAAAAATTTGAAAAATTAAAAAAAATTAGTGGTGAGGATAAACAAAAAATTAACAATTAAAAAGTTATTTTAAATTATATTTATAAAATACTTTTTAAAGCTATTCAACTTTTGTTCAAAACATTTTATTCTATCTGTCGTAGTTTCGATGATATTCGCGTTAAAACATAAAAACCGATTTTTTTTTAAGGGTGTTTCACCTCTTAAAAAGTGCGTAAGAACACGAATATTTGATAGCTTAATTCTTGGTTTTGTCTAAAGAATAACATATTAAAAGCTCATCAAAATCGAAGTGGAACACTTCCGTTCCTTTCCTTGTGAGCCCTTTCTATTTAATGACACTAATCGACACAGATTATTTCTCTCTCTTCCTAAAGGCCAAAAAGAATAAAATAGTGTTTGTGTCCTCTTGTATTACTAAAGCATTCATTAAAATACTGCAGTTGTTTTACTTCTAAGAAACAGTATTCTAAACAGTTTTTTTTTGTATTTATTTACAATTTTATTTAAAAAATGTACTGTTTACGTTTAATTAATTATTTAATTTTTGTATACTTCTTGTAATACAATATAGATAAAACGTATTTTGACATCTTAATGGATTATACAAATCGTAAAGAAAGGTTAACAAGAGATAAGATTTGCAATAATGTACTAACGATGTTATTAACGGTATGTTTGCACAACGGTATAAATATAATAACACAGTTGACACTTAGGAGTTTATGCATTTTAGGCAATTTCGGAAGAGATTGTTGGATTCGTCTTTTGTTAAATCCGAAAGTCATAATTAAATAGTTCAATCCGGGAAATATAATTTTGGAGTATATTTGGACAAAAGAAAACAATGATTGATTTTAACATTTTGTCCAGTCTGCATGTCTGTGAATATTTTTTTGTTTATTTTAAATTATGTTTTGATGTTACTTAAGTTCTTCGTTCTTATCAAAACTTTGCCTCCAAGTTACTTTAAGCTATGTATACATTTTAACATTCTGTATCGAAATATCTCGAAAACTACAAAAGATGCGGAAAAATGTTTCAGACAAAAGTTGTAAAGGTTTGAAGGGGAACATAAAAATAATTTAAAAAAAATCAGTTTTTTAAAATCATAAATAATAATTCTTTTTTGTTGAAATAAATCCTAAAATTATATTTCCCGGATACAAACAAAGACTAATTTTATTGTGATTTTTTTATTCAGCAAGTAAAATTGAATAAAAAAATGATGAATTAAATAATCCTTGTGTGCTTCTCAAATCGTCTAAAATGCATAGGTAAATTTCATTGTGGACAAAACACTGTAAGAAAACTCTTTTAGTACGAGGAGAAATGGAATGATATAGAGTTAGTTCAATTTTTTTATTTATAAAATTTCAAAATTTGATTATAAAATAAATGAAGAATTGATTTATTTTTGTTCGCATTATCAAATTTTTTAAAAACTATTAGCTTGATAATATCACAAAATGCACTAAAAGAAATAAATGAAAAAAATGTTCAATTGCTAAAGCAAGGTTTGAAAGAAAATGGATAATTTTTCATTAATTTAATTCAATTTTAAATGAAACTTTATTTCAACTTAAAAATAAGAATTTTTAAAATAAATTGTTCTAAAGCAACTTTACTCATACTTTGATTGCTATATCAAGTGAACATTTTTCTTTTTTTTTTAACGCGGTTTGGTGATGTAATCAAATTAATAATCTCAAAAAATTCGGTAATGCGAATGAAAGTAAATCAATTTTTTATTTATTTTATACTCAAACTTTGAAGCTTTATAAATAAAAATTTCGAACTAATCTCACACAAATCCTTTGGCATATCATTTCTCCTCACCTAATACTAATAGAATTTTCTTACAATATTTTGTCCAAAATGAATTTTTTTCAAAATTGTTCTAGTATTATTATAAATAAATATTTAAATAAATGTTCATGTATGTAGGCCAGTGAATCAATCGCTACTACAATGAATTTTGTTATCTTCATGTTAGCAAATTATCCAGAAATACAAGTAAGTATATACAGTGTATACATATATTTATATATTCCAAGTAAATTGAATGTATTAGTTAATTAAACAAAGTGTTGTAAACAACATAATTTAAAAATGTAAAAAATTGCAAAAGGTACACATTGTATTGTAATACTTAAAAAATATGCGTTTTACATTGTGATAATTTTTAGCATTGCTTGATTTTTAACGAAACATTATATTAATACTGTTTATTGTTAACATATCTTACATTTGATTTACATATAAATATATTTCAAAACGTTTAAGTTTATAGTACGTTGATTAACATCAAACTATATACATTTTGCATATTTCTTAAACTCATTTTACAATGTGCGTAACATTTTATTTAAGGTAAAAATTTTAATAAAATTGTGCAAATATTTAGATTAGGACTGTTACACTCGTTTATGACCAGCAATAGAAATAAAATCGAAGGAACACACATTGATCGGAAAAGTAGTCACTATTAAAAAAAAGAAATAACATATATGAAAGTATACTTTATGAGGTATTGATCAAAAGTCTCAACCTTCTAAAATCGCTAGTTTTTACACTGTCAGCACCATAAAGACTGCTTGAAATTACTTTATTTTAGAAAATCATTACTTATTGAGATGTGCATCAAATATAGGAATCTTCAATATAGGCATCTTTAATATGATAGAGAGAGAGAGAGAGAGAGAGAGAGAGAGAGAGAGAGGAGAGAGAGAAAGCATACTTTTATGATTTTGTAAAATAAAGTGATTTTAAGCAGTCTTTATGAGCTGACAATGTAAAAATTAGCGGTTTTAGAAGGTTGATGCCATTGAGACTTTTGATCAGTACTTTATAAAGTATACTTACGCACATGTTACTTCTATTTTAACGGTGGCAACTTTTCCATATGATTAGTGCGTGATTCTTTCAATCGCTATTATTAAAAAATCTATATTTTATGTTGCAAATATTCTTTTTAGCTCTAACGACTTATGCATTAATATCTATTGACTTTTTTTAATTTGCGTGAATAATATGTGTATCAACCTTTGTTTTTACCGTTGAATATTATGTACAAAATTTTTAGTTTTAACTTGTTTAAATAGTGTATAATCACTAAAGATGACCATATTAAAGATTGAAACATTTGAGTTTGTTTTCATGTTTTATTCATTACACATCTATTAGTTTATATAACTGACAAGGACATCCAGTCAGGCTCGTTATCTCTTGTACTTTTTTTTATTGAATTTAAAAAATCTGTAATATATTATTTTGCATACATTTATATAAAATATTTCATTTAAAAAGGAAAAAGCACATAAAGAATTGTTGGAAATTTATGGCACAGAAACTGTAAACTCTGCACCAGTTAAATACAACGATTTACAAAATATGCATTATTTGGACCGAGTTATCAAGGAAACTCTAAGAATTTTCCCTCCTGCCCCATTAATTGCACGAAAAGTAATGGAAGAT
>NW_012028689.1:6317-17342 GCF_000956235.1 Wasmannia auropunctata | reverse complement strand
GCTTGAAATTACTTTATTTTAGAAAATCATTACTTATTGAGATGTGCATCAAATATAGGAATCTTCAATATAGGCATCTTTAATATGATAGAGAGAGAGAGAGAGAGAGAGAGAGAGAGAGAGAGAGAGAGAGAGAATGAATGAATGATATTTATTAGCTTTCTCAGCTATTTGTATACGTAATATATAACAAACTGTCTTAAAAGAATCTTAAAATATAGATAACGTAGACATAATGTATTTCTTTAACATATGCTTAAATATTATAAGTCTATCGCATTGTTTCAATTCTGTCGGTTTGGCATACATTTTAATACCTTTATAGAACAAACTTTTTTGTGCACTTCTTGTTTTTTTAAAATCTATTCTAATATTTTCCGATTTTCTTGTTCGTCTTTCGCTTACATCTCTTATTACAACTAATTTATTTTCTAGATGTTCCGGCATCATACCATTTAATATTTTAAAAATAAAGATATACACATTGTAATACAATCTATGCTTGACTGACAAACTGCAGCGCTTGCAACATTTTTCGACATTCGTATATCTGTCATGTTGCAATATCACTCTCATGGCGCGGTTTTGCGCTACTTGCAGTTTTGTTAGCTGAGTTTCACCCATACCTATTAATAGCGTTGCACAATACTCGAAGTGTGACGCTATAATTGATTTATAAACAATACATCTAGTATAACCTGATATGTCACTACCAATTCTATTAAAAATCTAATTCTTTTCCTTATTTTCTTTAGCATATAATCACAGTGTTCCTCAAATCGGAGCTTACTATCAATAATTACGCCAAGATACTTAATGAATTCCATTCGTTCTATCGCATGTCATCATGATATTTTAATTCGATATTTCTTTTCAATTCTTTTCTTACATTTCTAATTATTATATACTTTGTTTTAGTAGCATTCATTTTTAATTTATTTACATTTATCCATTTTTCTACTATAAGTAACATCGTATTCAATTTCATTTCTACTTCCGTACTGCTTTCAGCTTTTACATATATTAACGTATCAGTAAACATTTTTATATTGCACTCTGCTGGACAAAATTGTACTAAATCATTTATAACGATGCGAGTCCAAAGTATGCATCGTCATCGTATTACCTGGTAGCGGCCGGATGCCTGACAAAACACCAGCCGGATGCCGCCTTGCCAAATACCTGCGGGGCGATGACAGGTGCAGTGCGCCCGCACTTTTTTTAAATATTACATAAACGATTACTGATGCGCGGGAGGTTGCAACCGAACGGTACGCGCGCCCTTGTCACCCCGGTACGCGCGCACTCGAAACCAGGCCCCGAGTACTGCGATCTGGCGCCCCGGCCGCCGCGGCGCTGTGCCACTACTCCGTGGAGTGGGGCCAATATTCATAACGAACTACCGGCGCCGTGGGTATAAAAGGCCGGGACCGAGAAGGTAAAGCACCTTTTTCACCAGGCCTAGCAAGCGAGTCACATCGCTCGACTGAGTCCACCACTTACACGAAGAGAATAGAAATCGTAGTTACGCTGTCTCTACCATGACATCACGGGCCTTCAGTAAGAATCCTATCCTACATCGAACCGCTTGGCAACATCGGGGTCATGATTTTGTGGCCTCGAGCTATCCTCGAGTCATCTAGACACCGGGCACGCAGAAGTTCGACTCCTGACCCTCGCAGCGAAGGCAGAGTAGCGATTGCGCTACCGTGTTCGGGATACGGCCGGCTTACGAAATACCCGCTCCGAACCCGTGTCGACATCCGCGTACTACCCGTTCGACCGGTCCCGACGGCGCGAGCACAAGGCCGAGGCCTCACGTGGTAGAAACGCGCGTAAATTGATCGCCTGACACCCACGTGGGCTACTACATTGTGTAAATAGCTGTATATACGTGTCTGTCCGCGCGCTCAATAATCTAATGTAACAGGGCCTCAATTCCGGAGATTGCCTGATACGCGTTCATACTAAATAAATGTGAATTGCTACCACTAAACATCTCGAGTCATAGATCTCTCCGATCCCGTGCTTTTCCCGCCGCATGAACCACGTTTTAGCCCTGGCCCCGACGAGCTAATCCGATCGCTAAAACGAACGGTTGTTACACATTTATACATATTATAAATAGCAAAGGCCCTAGAACCGATCCTTGACGAACTCCATACTCCGTTTCGATACATTTTGACCATTTATTATCAAATCTAACTTGTTGTGTTCTGTTGCTTAGATATGATTTAAACCACTCTAGTACCATTTTTCTCATTCCGTACTGATCTAATTTATCCAGCAATCTTGTCCTATCTATCGTTTCAAATGTTTCAAATGCCCGTTTTAATTCTAGGAATATTACTCCTACCATTTTTTCCTCACTAGCTATCAGTTTTCAATCATCAATGATACTTTGTATTGCCGTTTCACACGAATGACATTTTCTAAATCTTGATTGATTTTCTGTTATAATGTAAGTATTCATTATTATGTAAGTATTTTTTTATTTGCTCCTTTACTATTAACTCTAAGACTTTCCCATAAATTGGTAATGTATTAATTGGTCTACATTTACTTGCTTTCTTCAGTTTTTTTATTTTAGGAATCGATGTTATCGTAGATGTTTTCCATGCCTCCGGGCATATACCCTTTAATAATGAATCATTTATTATCCTTAATAGTTCATCCTTTATCACATGAAAGCTTATTTTCAATATATCACAAAATATTCCCTCATCTATTCCCTTTTTCTGTGGCAAAGTCATTACAATTTGTTCTAATTTCTGTACATTTACCAACTTAAAATTTTCAATTATGCCTCTACTTTTAATAACATAGATAGTTTTAGTACTTCTACTGTAATTTTTCCATATGGATTCTATTATGTTATTAATGCTCTGTGTATAAAATATATTAAATCTATTCGCTAAGGTACATTCTTCTACGTTCTCCAATATTTCAAAATCTACCTTACCAATTTCTTTTGTACCCGTAGTTTTTCCTCTTATAACTTCCTTTTTCACTTTCCTAAAATTTTTCACATTAGCACAAGATCATTTTTATTATTATTTTTCATGTTATTATATTTTTTCTTTTTCTTTCTAGTTATTCCTTCTAACTATTCTTTACTATATTTCTTTCAATTTTAAACTGCAGCCAATCTTGTTTATTGCACGTATACATATCGCTCTCTCGTAAGATTTATTCCTTTTCTTTGTAGCTACTTTTATATTATCCGAATACCATTTTTTCCCTTCCCATATCTTTGGAATTTTAAACTTTTTCTATGGTGCTACAATATCTAATGCCGCTGCCATATCTGAACAAATTTCTCTGATATTTTATTTACCTCTAAATTATCTGTTCTAATTTCTCCTCTACTGCGTATAAAAATTCGTCTATACTAAATTTGCTATTATTCCTTACTAATAAATTTTCTGTATTTTTTTATTGTTATTACTTATATTAAGTTCCACGCTTAACCATGAATGATCTGTTGGCTTATCATATACTTTGTAGTTTATCTTAGTATTTGAAAAAACTAATTCTATCTATAAAGTTTGACTTTTTAGTAATTTTAGTCGGTTTGTCTACGTATTGCTTCATACCTAATCATAACATTTTCTTTATTAGCTTCTTCGCATAAAATGTATCCGTCATTAAATCTATATTAAAATCACTTAATATAATACATTGACCTTTCGTTATTAGGAGATCCACTATGTCCTCTAGAAATCTCATAAAATCATCATCTGATGCGCTCGGTGAATGATACACATACATAATCACACCTTTGTACATATTATCTCTCATCTCAATCGTTATACACACCAGCAGTTCGATGCTATCTTTTTCTTTACTATTACCTCATATTTGATATAGTTTCTTATATAAATCACAACGCCTCTTGTGTTTCTATTTGCTCCATCGCATCTAACTAAATTATATCCCGGCACATTCATTTCATTATCTTCAATTTCCGGAACAAGCTTCGTCTCCGATAACGCCATGACTGCTAGATTCATCTTCTTCATGTAGTCTTGAATTTCGTCCTTGTGCGCCATAAGACTTTGCGTATTCGTGTATACAATTGACTCCTTTCGTGATTGCTATTTAGTAGACTACCAGCCAGTTCTCTTCTTTTCCTCCTCCAATGCTCTGATGAAAGTCGGACATTTTCTACTTAAAGCATCGTGCTCGTCATTTATCTTTAAATTATACGTTTTACTCTTGTGTATACAATTTACACATCTCATCTTTTTTGCCTTACAATCGCTTACTTTGTGGTTTCCAGCACATTTATAACATGTTTCCTGTCGCTTACAATCTTTGTCAATATGATAGCAACCCCAGCATTTGAAATGTCTCTTAACACTGTAATGATCAAAGCACAAGATACTTCCTCCATCCGATATTTATTTTCTCTTTTCTCAGCATTAGCTAATGGATCATTTCATTAATTGTTTCATTAATTTCATTAAATGTAGTATTAAAGTATAAAGAACCGCTCTTGTTTTTAACTATCCTCTTCATAATTTTTGCAAAATTCTTCATCGTTGCCGTCGATTGTATTTTACTTCTTGATCGTATCAATTAAGATTTCATCTTTCAGCTGTATTTCTTCTTTTTCAACATTTATAACTTTTATTTTCGGTCTTATTTTTTTCGATTCTGTGATCTTAAAGTCTTTATCTAGCTTTTCACGTACTGTATCTTTCAGCTTTTCCATTTCTCTCTCGTTCTTATATCCCAGAATAACCGAGCCTTTACTTCCTTTCTTCAACTTTGCTATTCTTACCTCCAGATTCTTTATGTTTCTTTCTTTTACCAATTTCTTGGTAGCTTCACTCTCCTGCTCCTTTATCGATTGGGCGATTAAAATGCTTTCTTTCTTCTTATTTTTTACTGCCTCACTGTAGCTTCCTAATCCCTTTTCTGCTATACCAATAGTTTTCTCCTGTATATTCCTTTTCACTTCTTCAAATTTACGTCTAAAAGATTTCAACTCTTTCCAAATAATTTTTGTAATCATCGTCTTGATTTCGTTCTTGCATGCTACTTCGTCTATCGTCATCTTCTTTACTGTTCTGACCAACCAATCAATTTTCACATTTTCATTCTACTTTGTTTGCTCGCACCTGATGTAGTCACTGCTGTTCCCGTCGAATTCGCTGATCCCGTTGATCCTACTCTTTCTCTACTGCCGCCCGCTGCGGGTGTTCTTTTCATTTCTTCCTTATTGCTCTCGCTTTTTAATTTTTTAAATGGATCTTCACATTTCACCAATTCATTCTGCTTATTATATACTCTATACTTGAAGGCGCATCCAGGATGAAAGAAAAATTTCATACAGGTTGTACTAAAGCACAACACTTATGATTTTTTTCTTACAGGCAGAGCAACAATATTCTACATAAACAGATTCAAGCACGTCCGCATTACCGACCGATAACCTTAATATCGATAAATCACAGTGCCTTCCGCTAATTAGTTAGCGTCCGCACACGCCGAAACATCCACGTCGGCACTTTGATTGATACCTGTCTTTCAAGCACCGCAATGTCACATATAAATTCACGTCTTTCTCACACTAGTCAACACATTCCGACTAGGTAACGCACACAGATGGTCGATATCGGCACTATTGTGGAAACTCTTACTCCCTTTCCGCCCTCTTAGACCATCGTAAAAATTATGATTTTTACGGAGCCATGTGACACACGTCCGCCTCAGGTCAGAGAGAGAGAAAGAGAGAGAGAGAGAGAGAGAGAGAATGAATGACGTTTATTTAGCTTTCTCAGTTACTCAGTTATTACATATATATAATTACTATACATTGTTAAATATATATCCTTTGAACAGTCTCTTAAACGATACAATTCTATCACACTGCTTAATCTTGGACGGTAAGGAATTGAACATTTTTATTTCTTCGTAGAACAGACTTTTTTGCGCGCTTCTAATTCTACGGAATGTTATTACCGGACTGCCTTGTTTGTCTAAGGCATTCGCTTCCCACTCTCTCCACTCTATTGCTGAACGCCAACGGTGCCATGTTATTTAAGATTTTGAAAATAAATACACCTACGTTATAATACAGTCGTTGTCTTACAGACATAAATTGCAGCGCATGCAGCATGTGCTCCACCTTAGTGTATCTATTACATTGCAAGATGACTCACGGCCCGGTTTTGAACTATTTGAAGTTTGCTCAATTGCGTTTCTTCCATCCCAACCAATAGAGTAACACGTACAGTACTCAAAGTGAGGTGCTATAATAGACTTATACATAATACATCTAGTGTACGCCAATACTGAGTTACCTATTCTATTTAGAAAACTCGTATTTTTTCCTATTTTCTTTAACATGTAATCACAGTGATATTTAAATTGAAGTTTATCATCGATAATTACACCAAGATATTTCATTTTTTCGACACGTTCAAGCTCAATTCCATCATAACATTTCAATATAATATTACCATTCAACTCTTTTCTTACACTTCTGATTATCATTAATTAGTTTTATTCGCATTCATTTTCAACTTATTTACACTCTTCTACTATCCTAAAAATACCCTGTTCATTTTTCTTTCTATTTCTACCGTAGCTTCTCCACTTACATATACCAATGTATCATCTGCAAACATTTAAATATTGCTTATTTTTCCAAACATATTTTGACTAGATCATTAATATATATTATAAACAGCAAGGGCAAGATCTTTACGGAACCCCGTACTCTGTTTTAATACGCTCTGACCATTGGTTATTAAATCTAACTTGCTGCGTTCTATTATTTAGATACGATCTAAACCATTTTAGTACCATTTTTTTAATTCCATATTGATCTAGTTTCCTCAGTCTCCAATCTTGTTCTATCAATTGTCTCGAAAGCCCATTTTAAATCCAAGAATATCACTTTCACCATTTTTCCTTCACTGATTATCACCTTCCAATCGTCAATGACACTTTGAATCGCTGTTTCACACAAATGAAATCTTCTAAATCCCGAGGTGCTCTGACAAAATATTATTACTCTCTAAGTATTTTTCTAATTGTTTTTTAACTGCTAACTCTAACACGTTCTCATACATTGGTAAAATATTAATTAGTCTATATTCACTTGCTTTCTTTGGTTTCTCAATCGTAGGAATCTGTATTATCGTGATGTTTTTTATTCTTCCGGACATACAGGGTGATTCAGAACAACCCCTCGTCCTTGAAAAGACGTATTCTTGACTGAATTCTAAGACGATTTTTTCTTTGTAAAAATTTTGTCCGAAGCTTAGTTTTTAAATTTTAACGAGAAATAGTTAGCGAATTACGGGCCGCGTACGGAAGGTAGACAGTGGCGGCGCAACTTACTATCCGACGGCAGGCGGTACGCGGGACCGTCGCGACTATCAGCTGACTACACGCGTACATAACTATGCGTTTACATTCTCCCTTTCTCTCTCTTTCTCACAGCCCCCCCCCCACCCCCACACACACACACAACCTTACCTTGTAAAGATTTGCCGATTTCTGCAGCTTTTCGAAAATGATGGAGAATTTGGCCCATTTCGATGTGATTTCCTTGTAATGAGTGTTTATGTTTATTTTAATAAATTTTTGATATTTTTATTGCAAACGTCACTGATTAACACGTAGATCAAATAATTAATTAGTTAATTCTTTTTTCTTTACAAACCACTTCACACTCAATTCACATACAAATTATTCACTTGAAGAAATCACGAGAAATCAACTAATGTATCTGCTAATTAATATCCGTTACGTACTTTACAATCACTGTCAATTAATTATCCGTCCGTGTGAAAAATCACACGAAGAAAGAAACACACGACCCGTTCACTCGACGATAGCAAGCAGTCGACTGATTTTAATATCGAATCTATCACTTACAATTATTATCAATCCATGTCGATTAATTATTCGTCGACTGAAAAATCACTCGAGGAAAGAAACACGTGACAATTTACTGACACACGAAGCGTTCACTCGACAACAGCAAGCATTCGACTGATTTTAATATCGAATTTATCACTTAATTATTATTAATCCGTGTCGATTAATTATATGTCGACTGAAAAATCACTTGTAGAAAGAAACGCGCGCGCTATTTACTAACACACGACTTACAACACGATTTACTGACCCGAGGCGTTCACTCGACGATAGCAAGCAATCGACTGATTTTGTTGGTTAGGTTTGCAGCGCAGGCAGCGCTGTCAAAACGCGAAGTGCGAACGTGCGATTAGTTGAAATATCACAATCAGAGCGCGACTGTTCGAAGGCTGCAATCAATATACGTATTTGATTTATTTTTAATAATTTAAATGATTTAATTGATTTTTTAATAATTTAATTAATTATTTTAAATAAATTTTTTATTTTATTTTACGAACTCCAAGCGAGTATTTTATGTTTTATAAATATTTTGTAAGTATTTTATTAGTATTTATTAAAGTATTTATTACTTTTATTTTTTAACAATTTGCGATCTACGAGAGAATGTTCCTCGAAATAAAATATTTGGTTGCTCTGAAAAGGGCAGGTTAATTATTTTCTTTATAATAAATGTTCGAAATGTCCACCATCCATCGCGATGCAAGCTCTCATGCATCTTAATAAATTTCTCTGAGTTTTTCCATCACTTCATTGTCGACATCCCAAATCGCATAGTGAAGTTTGTCATTTAATTCTTTGATGTCCTCGGGAAACTGTCTGTAGACAATTTCTTTGCAATGTCCCCACAAAAAAAAATCCAGTGGATTGATATCCGGGGATTTTGGAGGCCAACGTATTGGGCCGTACCGTCCCATCCAACGACCAGGAAATCGCTGATTTAAAAAATATGTAACGATTCTGGCATTATGTGGTCCAGCACCGTCTTGTTGAAATATAATTTCGTTTCTGCGTTCTAATGGTACTTCTTCCAAAAAGTCTGGTAGATTTTCTTGTAAAAATTCTAAATACGATACGCCGTTTAACGTATCAGGAAGAAATACTGGACCAAATATGTTTGTGCCCATTATTCCAGCCCAGACGTTCAGTTTTCAACGAACTTGATAACTTCTTATTCGTGTCACACGAGGATTCTCTTCGTCCCACACATGCATATTGTGCGAGTTAAAAATTCCTTCTCGTGTAAACAGCGATTTATCGTTGAATATTATACGAGAAGGAAATTTGGGATCTTCGTCTACTCTTCTTAAGAAATTTTCGCAAAATCTCCTCCTCTGCAGGTAATCTTCTTCTCGTAAATGTTGCACCCACATTTGCTCAAAATGCCCAAGCATTACCAGGGTCACTTGGCGTTTCACTAAAGAAACCGCTCAAGGTAACCGAATATAACCCGAGCCACTTGGTGCTTCACTGAAGAAGCCCGCCAAAAATGGCTGGGCATGGGGTCATTCCTTGGTGCCATAGCGCTCCCGCCCGGACTGTGTGTGGCGCTACACAAGCGTTCACGCTCTTAGGCCATCTCCCACAAGTGAATCCGATCGAGTCGACGTCGTCAGCCCCACGGCGTGTGCCACGACCCTTCGTTGAGGGTCACGCCAAGGACTTTCGAGTCTGTACACTGAGTGCACTCCCGGACCAGCTCCACATGCGCTTGGAGACGGCCAGTTAACAGAGAACCTTCGAATATACATTCGGGCGAGCAGGCGAGCTCGAGCACCAGAACATTCCGAAGTCTCTGCCACCATTAAATAGTATATTTATATTTATGCCTGGGGTGGGAGAACCCCCCGCTTTCTCACTACCCATCATTTTACACTACCCACCTGTAACATTTGTCGTGTCTTTGCAAGCCACAGCTTTGGGGTTTGTCCCCGACCCCGGGCCCAGAGAATCCATTGTCGTGCCTAGGCACCACGTATGTGGATCAAGGGCCTAAAAGGAACGACCCCCTCGGAGAGTGTTGGACACCCCCGCCAGTTACCGCAGACAGGGGGCTTCTCCCTCGCGGCACACGTACGCATCTCATGATCTCCCGCACAGTGTCCACAGAGCGGGTCACGCTTACAATTCTTCGCCATGTGACCAAAGGCACTTATAGCACTGTAGAACCCTGACAAAGTCAGATACAGGCAGAAAAATTAATAAATACCTGTTCCTCCGCCAGCAGAAAAGAGCGTATTTCGGGGGTTACCTTAATGACACAACTCGTAGTCCCCCGATCCTTCGCAGGCGTGTATACGTGAGTGACCTTTAACTCGGCTGTGTCGAAACTTTTGAAGTTCAGGGTAATGAGCTCCGACCTGATGTCACCGGACAGCCGAGATGGCACCTCTCTGATAAGCAGTCCAGAATTGGCTCTCTACTTCTCCACAAGCTTGAGACCAGCATCGCTGAGCTCGGCAGATTCTTTGATCTTTAGTAAATCCACCGAAAGCGCCTCAACGCGAACCGTTATTCTTAACTGGTATTACTCTCTTGACCTTCAAGTTAAAGTCCGAGGGCTTGATGGCCCTCTGAAACGCCATCCGAGTTTCCTCAGTGGTCGCAAACTTCTCAGAGGCATTCCTAGGAAACACAATCAGGCTGGTCATCTTCGGAGCGACCCTATCCATACACCCTGGAGGAGGCAGTCGCCTCCGCATATAAACGCGCCGAGGCACTGCCAGTACCAGCAGACCCACTCGACATACATAAGTTAGCACCTAAAACCCCTCGGGCCTCGGCCAATACACTCCTGACGATATCTACGACACATTCCGAAGGGGGGGAAAATGCCTTGTTCTCCAATAGATTTATATATGCTGTAGATATTTCCACGAAAGCATCCCTGCAAGTGTGGAAAGCAGCCTCAACCTGTGCCTCTTTCTCCAGAAAATCTCTGCTTGTCAAGAGACTCTTTGTTACATTATCACAATACACCCCCAAGGAGCGCCTTAATGCGTTCACCCTTGACACATTCAGTACAAACTCACGCGATCTATCCAGTGAAACATCTAGACCCTAGAGAGAGAGAGAGAGAGAGAGAGAGAGAGAGAGAGAGAGAGAGAGAGAGAGAGAGAGAGAGAG
>NW_012028689.1:0-5440 GCF_000956235.1 Wasmannia auropunctata | reverse complement strand
GCAAGTCAATAAGTTTTTAGAAAAACATAGTAAAACACATTTTTTCGATTCATTTTTCTTTCTCAACATAGTCTCCTTTTAGCTCAATACACTTGATTCAATGATTTTCCAATTTTTTCAAGCCATCCGAATATGATTTGTCCAACCTTCAAAATAAGTTTTTATTTCAGCGATTAGCTGCTCTCTGGTGGTGAAGCTCTTTCCTCCGAATCATTTGTTCAGGGTTGGAAACAGAAAAGTCGCAGGGGGCTAAATATGGCAAATATGCTGGATGGGGAAACAATTCGTAGGGGAATTCATTGAATTTGACCATTGGTGCCGGGCACGTGGGGGTGGTCCATAGTGAGCAAACGGGGCACCCATCTTGCCGATAGCTTTTTTATACTTAATTGTTCTGCAAAATTGAAATCACTGTGCCATGTGAGATGCCTGTAGTCTCAACAAGTTTGCGCACTTTCACTCGTTGATCAGTCCAAACAATATTGTGGACTTTATCGATGATTTCTGGCGTAGCAGCCTCAATTGGACGAACGAGGTGCATCACATGTGGATGTACGACACGTTTAAATTCATTCACCCAATTGTATAAAGTCGCAAACGTTGGTGCTGATGTGTTATGAATATTATTCAACTTGGCTTTGATTTCTTTCGGCATTAAATCTTTCATATGTAGATGTTTGATCACTGCACAAAACTCGTTTTTTTCCATTTTGCAAAAAATACAAAAAAGGTTATTCGCTTTAATTGTTTACAGAAATGAAATCATGCAATGAATTCCGCTCAAAATTTGACAGTAATCAACTGAAAGATGCTACTTGTCAAAAAGTAATTTAACATGACACTGCGAGCGCTCTCTAACAGATTTTTTAAGAACTTATTGACTTGCCCCTCGTATTATTAATTCTTACTAAAACTACTTTTTGTTATAAATAATAAAACAGTTGAGATCTAGAGACGCAAATATCAAAATATTTTGTCTCTATCAACTTTAACTTTATTTTTATACTGAAAAAAATTATGCCTAAATATTTTTGTTAAAAATATTAGAATATTTTATAAGTTCTCTAAAAAATGATATTATTTAACTAAGATATAATAAAAGATAATAAAGCAAATTATTTTAATTTCTTGTATGCAATATTGCGTTATTAATTATATTTGATTGTACATATAATAAAAGTTGAATTTTATATTATTTATTCTTATCAAATTTTTTTAGTGCAATAATCTTTTATATATGAAACCACATTTTAGGAAAGGTTGTGATACCAAAAGGTGCAGATATTATGATAGTAATTTTAAAAATACACCGAGATAAAGAGTATTGGTCAAACCCATTGGTATTTGACCCTGATAGATTTCTTCCAGAAAGAATAAAGGATTGTCACGCATCTTCTTATATCCCGTTTAGTGATGGACCACGAAACTGTATAGGTAATTATGAATAAATTATAAAGTTTTATGATAAATTGATTTATATAATTATAAAATTGCAGGTATAAAATATGGAATAATGAGTATGAAAGTCATACTAGCAACATTGATACGAACGTTCATATTTAAAGTTAATAAAAGTATTGAAATAGATAAAATAAAATTAAGTTTTGACGTTGTAATATCTCCTGTTGAGCCTTTCAAAGTCAAAATTGAAAAACGACGCTTTTAATAAAATAGTATGGAAATATTGTAACGATAAATGAGTAGCAGAACGAGAAAGGGCTGACTCACCTGGAGAGGATGAGAATAACGCGGAGCTAGAGATGTTGTGTCCGGGGGTAGAGCACAAGAGGATCCAACTCCGCGGGGAAACGGGACTTCACTTGGTTTAAATAATTAATTCTGACACTTGGACTAACTTTTAAAAAATATATATATATATATTTTCTTTTTCACTTTATTTCACAGTTTTAATTTTTTAAAACACCTTCACCTTATCTAATATAAGCAAACTAACTTTCACGATACTAACGTCGTGATCGATTGTGACAAGACAGACGTATAGACTGACTGCCCGTGGCTTATCGTGGCGCGTACTTATTCTTTGCGCGTTGCCGTGTCAGCGCTAACATTTCGGGTACACCGCGGTCAACGTCCTTAGTTTCATTATATTCGGGTACAATTATATTGCTAATTAATAATACGCCTAGTCGGCTCGTATGATTATTTGGTTTGTCAAAATGCTTATTGCCGTGAGGGCATCGGCCTCGCAACATTCCTCCCCCTTTGTAAAAAGAAAATAAAGACACGAATTTCCTTTCTATTACTAATTTTACATTTTGAATTCCCGAATATGGTTTACAATCGTTTCTTATATTTGATATAACATTACATTGCTATTTCTATACGAGGGTCGCGAGTCCTCGTGGGTTTCTTTGATGATCTTTTTCTTACATCGCCTTTAATTACATAAACAGTTACGCCTATTATACCTGAACTGTATATATGATTACAATAATTATACTACTACCTGCAGGAATTACGTATTTATTTATGAAAAATGTGCCCTGACTATCTAATTGTTTATTTACGTCGTCTAATTCTACGCTTAATTTTTGTAATTCGGGCTCTTAATTATAGGTTTCAGTTGTGGTTGGTCACGTAGTCTAGTATATTCTTCCACGTGTTAGTTTTTTACAAGTGTTAAACTCTGGTAGAAATTTGTTGTTGTGTCGTCAGCGTAATGTCGGGTGTAGTTAATTTAAATTTCCTATTAATGATATTTTGCCGATCCCGCGTATAGTAATTTTTTTTCCGCTTGGTTGTTACACTCAATGTTTATTTTTTGCTCCTGGGCAGTCGAATACAACCAGATTTGCGGTTCCGTTAATGTGATCCACAACGTGGTGTTTGATAATACGCGTTTCCTTTTGCAGTTTTGGAGTTGTCCCGGTAGGTTTACGAAAATTTGCACCTCGCATGGCGTGTCCACCCTGGTATGGTAGACGGATAAAGTTTGCTTGCAAGTATAAGTGGCATCCTCTCGAATGCATTTGGCTAATTCCTTCTCGCTCAGTAACATGTAATAATGTTTATCTTTTTTGATGGTCATTAAGGGCTGATTTACTTTTAAGAAGACAAAGACATTATCACGTTCCGATGAGGGAAAAAAAATTGCCTTTACAATTTTGTATGAAGGGTACGCTATCATGAGAAATTCTGTCATACTTTTATATAATTCGTCTGCCAATTTTCTAATTGTATTCTGAAGGGAAAATGTAGTCCCTTGGTTAACTGTGCCGCGGCTTCTTGCAATTCCGCGATGATAGTCTCTAGTGGCAATAATCGTAATGTTATTATTAGTCCGTTGTTAGCGTATGTTATACATTGTTTTTATAAAGGTGATAAAAATCTTCATAGACCCCCTGCGCCTGTTACAGGGGAGTGCAAGATTTGACCAGTCGTGACTTGACGGTCTCAGTCAGCTCTGGGGCTGACTGAAGTTGCTGGCCTTACCGATCGCCTACCTGCTAAAGATCCATCTAGAAGAACCCGCGCGTTCTACGAGAGAGGCCCCGGGGCTACCGGAGAATATTACGTCAGGGCCCCTCAGTAGCTAATAAGAGCCGGTTCTGCCCCGGGAACTCCGTGGGAGGGTGAGGGGCAGGGGGGTCCGCGGGGGGTCCGCGGGGAGGGGGAAACCGCTCAGAACGTTCACGGTCTGATGCGGGGTCCGCGGGGAGGGGGAAGCCGCGGAAAGCCGCTCGATCAGCTGGCCTGACCGCGGGGGGACGTGGGTGCGGGATGCGCGGGGAAGAGGGAACCGCGTTGTGAGTGCGGGATGCACGGAGAAGAGGGAACCGCGTTGTGGGTGCGGGATGCGCGGGGAAGAGGGATACCGCGTTGAGGATGCGGGTATCGCGGGGAAAGGGGAACCGCGCTCGCGTTCGCCGCCGCCGCCGCCGCCGCCGCCGCCGCCGCCGCCGTCGCCGCCGTCGCCGTTGCGCACGGGCCCCACCCCACCCGTTATCGCTCGCGTCCCACCCGCACGTTCGCGAAGAGGAAGAGGAAAAAGAAAATAGATATTACAATTAAAATATGAAAAATATTTATTTAAAGTTAGGAAAAAAATATTTAATATAAAATTTGGGTTATATAGAATATATAATTAATCCATCGGCCCGTTGCCATCTGCAACAGACAAAGGAGGCGTATATTTAAAAAGTGTACAAAGAAAAAAGAAAGAAGGATAGCTAGTAAAAAAATACTTACCCTAGTTGTAATACGCAACCGTTCTATTCCCGGTTGCTACGTTCAAAATAACACGCTGCGGCGCCTCTTCGCACGGGCTCGCTGGTGCTTGTGGGCTCCTCGCACCGCCGTCATCCGACACCTCCACCCCGTGCGAGTTCATCTGCGGGTCCTTCCGCAGGCTTTCCGGAGGCGTCCTCGCCCTCGCTAGGGTCCACAGAAACTTATCCTCGTATTTTGATGCAGCAAGGCGTCTGGCCGTACGCAACCAGTACCTGCGACAGCACCAGTCGCAGGTACTGGGTACAAAATATTTATTACAGTTTATACACTTCATAGTCTATACACTTCAATGTCTAGTTATCGTCACTTGATAGATCGACTTCTGATCTGACTGTTACAACGAGTGTTAGTCGACTGACTCAAGAGTCCACAGGAACCCGCGAGTAAAAATGCAAGCCAAAGAAATAATTATTTCTTCTACCTGATAATACCGTGAGGATGATATTGATATATACGTTATATCACACACACGCTTCTCCGAAATGATAGCGGCTATAAAGAATATAAGTGAAATTGAAACACTCGTAACTATAAAAACGCTTTTACGAAACTACCCATCGATCCGATGCAGCTGATCTGCCGAAGCGATACAGCTGATCTGTTGAACCGATACCACCAATCTGTCGAACCGCCTGTTGAACCGCCTGTCTGTCCAATCGAACAGCCTGTCAAACTACCTGTTTCTAAAAAAAAACTGTCTGTTCTATCAAATAGCTATTAGTTTAACTACATAGAAAATCATATTCTTTCGCGACCTTCATTAGTTGGATATATTATATGGGTCAAGATAAAAAATGACCGTGTCAGCATTCGCCGCATCTCAATGCCATGGCAAAGTCACGAAGACGCGTAATATGAAACCATCATCATACAACCAATCGAACTGATACCCCTGTTCTATCAAACCGATACCACTGTTCTATTAAACCGATACCGCTGATCTATCGAACCGATACCGCTGATCTGTCAATCTGTCTGTCTGTTCAGTCGAACCGCCTGTCAAACCGCCTATCGAACCGCCTGTTGAACCGCCTGTCTGTCCAATCGAACCGTCTATCGAACCGTCTATTGAACCTATTCTATCGCTATTGTTCCTAACAGTATAGAAATGTTTTTTTGTTCGCGACCAGGTAGAAATTTGATCCGCATCAAAGATAAATATGAACGCACACATCTCAGTGTAGTAGTA
>NW_012028688.1:10354-18013 GCF_000956235.1 Wasmannia auropunctata | reverse complement strand
GTTCAGTACTACAGCGTTTGAAAAATTAAGCTTGGATGGACCGTACCGAGTTTAAAAGAGGAGTTATATCCCAGAAAATATCAACTCTCGCGATATAAAGGCGGTCTATCTTGAAAATTTTCGCGGGATCGCGACAACGCGCGCGCGCGGATTAAAAAGTTCCCGCGTGTTTGCGCGAAACTTGAGGGGCACATACGGCCTCAAAGGGGACCGGCCGCGAGGCCGCGCATGATAAATGCGCCGTGATCGAGTCGCGAGATAAATGAGGTAGTGCGCGCGGCTCGCGTGGGTGGATGTCTCTGCATGCACGGAGTGTACCTCGCTTTTACAAAACTCTCATCCTAGATTTAAACCTCCCTATACTCGCTCATAGATCGCGCTTATGCATACACGCGCTCGGCCGTGTGTGTCTTTTTACTTCTTTTTTTATTTGATCCCGGCTCTGTGTGTATATGTCGCGGGGAAGGATCTCTACCAAGGTCTCTGTACCTTCTACGAGACATAAACGGCTGCATTACATTTGGAAAAATTGAGTACTTCATATACAAGAACAGTTAATAAACGGAACAACGGAATTTTCTCTTTGTGTTGCGCTTCTGTAGAGAGAGAGAGAGAGAGAGAGAGAGAGAGAGAGAGAGAGAGAGAAATGAAAAAGATATGTTTAAACCGTGAATGATATGCGAAAAGAACGATTTTGTTGAAAGGTCTAAAAATTTTGCTGAAAACAGATCAGAAAATTATTTTTTGTTGAATCATCAAAATAATTTAATGTTAATATATTAAAACTGATAAGCATTGCTATAAAATTGCGTTTTGATATTCTAGCAATCATTTTGACTTTCGCACAAAAATCATTTGATTATTAAACAAAAATTATTTTCAGATCTGGATTCAGCAAAATTGTTCTTTTCGTGTACAATTTATCGTCTTTTTATACGTTTACGTCGTGAATACTTTTTACAATTAAATTTAAATTGATTAAAGGATTACTAGAAATAATCCACGATTGGGATATCATTTTTTTATAATTAAATTTTACAATTAAATTATTTTCATCGGTTAAACATTTAATAAAAGTTTGTTCGATAAACTTTTAAAGAAATCTGTAGATATAAATGTAACTTTTGTGATGTAACTTGTAGCAATTATTGTGTGTAGCTTTGTAAATGTATAACTTTTATAAATTGCGAATATTTAAAATCGTTCTTCAACTCGGTACTTTTTTTCAGATATTAAATGAACAAAAATTACATAATGGCTGATTAAAAATAAAAAAACGAATAAGCATAAAAATCAATAGCAAAACAATAAAACGTCAAAATATTAAAATATATATTGAAATCTACATATTTAAATATATGTATACTAAAATATATATTTAAATTACAGCACTAAAACGAGATGTTTCAAAACGTATTTTAATATACATATATTTAAATATATGTATATTAAAATACATATTAAATTAAATTACAACACTAAAACGGGACATTTTGATTAAGTCTGCTTCAGCCGCTAATAAAAAAATCTAATAAATATGATATAAATATTAAATAAAATTCAATTTACATGTCTCATATATCCAATTTTTTTTTAAAACGTCAACATTTTGCATGTCCGAATTTATCGAATGATTAGACGAGGCACGAGTTAACGCGCGTAGACAAATCACTTGGACACCCTATTTAAACAGCATTAGTTCCCGAGGAAATTATGTTCAGAATAAAAATAAACACGCAGTGAGGCTATTCCCTTACAAAAAGCGGCCACCTCTTCTCCCTGCTACGTCTCCTCGCTTCTTCGCGACGAATGGCTTGATATGTGGTAAACCACCGACAGCTTCGTTGAAGCCCCGTTTATCATTGTTTATCGTACACCTGGTTTCTCGGAATGATAAGCGTGGGCTGAACCGTAATGGCAACGTACTTACCGAGGCAAACGCACTCGGCTCGCGGTGGATACCCGCGACCGTGTCCTGGCATATTTGCGATCGCGACGCAAGGACGCGGCGAGCTTCGAAACTCTCAACGTGCTGCAAATCTTGCGACCGGGTTGCGCAGGAGGGGGCGGGAAACGGCAGGAAGAAAACGACGAAACTCTATCAGGCCAGTCATAACTTTCTATTCGAGTCGAGCGGAAATTACGAATTTCCACTTGCCACTTCGCGTTGACCTTTGCGATCAATTATGTATCTTATTGCAGAATGTCAGCATGTGATCGTGGCACGTCTCTCTCGCAAATAACGGAGCTATTTTAAACCGGACGTTTCTCTTCTAATTATTTGACAAAATATTACGATTGTTGGGGTATAAGAATAATTTCAAGATACAATGCGAGAAGACATAAAAGAATAATATATGATCCATAATAAAATATAAATTTTCCGAGAATCATGAGAATCTTTGAAAATTTCTCGAAGAATCTATCCTTCAAATGCAAAATATCGCAGTGATATAATTTTAACGTTAAAGAAATTTTATTTTAATCGCCAAAATGTTGTAACAAAGATTCATGTTCTATTACCAAATTATTACTTTATTTCGTCGATAAATATATCTTTCGCATTCGCCTAAATAGAATTATAACAAATGTAACATATATTATAAAAAATATATATCACAAAATATATTTAGTTAACAAAATTTATGTAAAACTTACAATCAGAGTCGTGATGTAACTCACCATATATAATATTACTATTATATAATTGGCTAATGTAAATTAACGTGTCAGTCATCCTAATATTTGTACTGATTGTGAATGATCACAAAAATATCGCAACATTTCTTTTGTGACATATTATATATAGAAGAAGTTTTGCATACACGGAAAGAACAATTTTTGCTGAATCTAGATCTGAAAATAATTTTTGTCCAATAATCAAAATAATTTTGTGCGAAAGTCAAAATGATTGCTAGAATATCAAAATTTTTACAGCAATACTTATCAGTTTTAACATTCCAACAAATTGATTTCAATAAAAAATTATTTACAGACCTGTTTTTAGCAAAATTTTTAGACCTTTCAACAAAATCGTACTTTCCGTATACGTTTCTCGTTTGATCGTTTCTTTAAAAGTGAACCATTCACGCGAACTATGGGGAGAAATTTGTAGGCAGGCATTCGCAAAACTCGCCGAAGAGGTATCATCGTCGTCACGCTAACGTCAACAGTACGACCAACTTTCCGCGGTTATATCCGGCAGCAGCACCCTTGAAAATGCGAAGGTATCGCAAAACGAGTTTTGCCGAGGGAAACGCGTCGAAAATATCCATAAAATTGAAAGCTGCTGGGGTGAAATACGTGATACTTCGGTTTCGAATTACGCTAGTGGCCGCATATCTCCGAAACACGCATTACAGATAGCTTATGGAAAATGTCACAGGCTGGAACGCATCAATGCCATTCAGAATTAAAACGCGGTTAATCAAGCTTTCATCTTTTATCCATGTCATATTGGGTTGTCCCACATCATGAAATGTCCAATATCGAAAATTTTCAAAATAATTTCCAAAGATAGAGAGAAAGAAAGAAAATATACAATAAAAAAATAATGTATGCGATTATATGCATATGTTCGTTACATACATATTTTCATTGTCGACACAAAGCCGTCATATATTATATAAATTGTTGTTAATTGTTATTATTAATTGTGAAACTTATTGTTATTTGTTAGACTTATTATTAATTGTTAGAGACATCTTATTGTTGTTAGAGGAATTTCGAATCGTGTTTACATGTTTTCTGATTGTCAAAAGAATGGCGCGACGCAACATGAAAGTTTCATTGTTAGAACACACATTATTAGAGGAATTTCGAATCGTCGTGTTTACATGTTTTCTGATCGTCGGAAGAATGGCACGACGCGACAAAAAGTTTCAGAAACGAGTCGAATTATATACATCCCCCCGATTTGGAGATTATTTCCGTGGAATCGCCCGATTGTGTATGATTGGCTGTCGTCTGCAATATTTCGTCGCAAAATTGGAATGTTCGAATAAAGAGCACCGTCAAGCTGAGCAGTTAGTCGAGCTTAACAGTAGTCTTATGTCCATTTCGATCAATGTAGATTAACTTTAATCTCAGTCTAACTTACTCTTTATCTTTTTCTCGTTCTACGAATTCCAGGAAGATAAAGAGTAAGTTGAACTTACGATGAGATTACAATGAATTGATAAAAATAGACATTAGATAAATTGAACCTGACCGTCGAGGCTTTGCGGTCCAATCCAATATAACCGATTTAATAAAGTGTTATTATATTATGCCCTAAATACTGTGCGGTGAATTCTCTCGAACATCTTGACACAAGATCCATTCATCCGTGAACGAACCGCCTCACATAATTCAAATATAAAGCTACTTTCATAATCTCATTTTGATCAAATTTAAAAAAGGATTTAAAGATAGAAAAGATGGGAAATCAAAAACAGAGCTTTCTGTGTCATAGATACCAATTTATTATACTCATTTTTATTTCTAAATGTGACGTAAATATGATTACTAAATAATATCTATTTTATTTCTACGAACTATTTCTATATACAACATATTTGACTTTAAAATCATCGAAACTAATATTTAAAAAATTATTCAGTGTTTTGCTCCATAACTTATTCAAAATATCATAATTATTTTCACAAAAATTAAAACATACTCTTTCAAAAGTCATTTTAATGTTCGTCATAAGAAAACATTTATATAAATTATATAATTCTTTACAGATTCGGTGAGAATGGTTCGTATAGATGGAAGTTAGCATTTATTTAACGTCGCGGCTGAGGGGGGATTTTATTAGATGCAAGTGAGCATCAAATACTTATTAAATTGATTAGCAATTTAATACGTGATAATACGGTCCTGTTCAATCAGGGGTTGCGTTGAAGTAACGACACGCAGTTTCGTCGAAGCTAAGATACGTAGGTATGTAAAATCTTAAATCACATAAGATATAATAATAGAAGCACCAAGAACCTATTATAACCGTACGTTGGCTTTCCTTATTCGTTATGTGTGAAACACTTATACGGTCATAACAGATATATATATAAATTATATGAATATTCTCTAATTAAAACGTACAGAATATCTTTGGCATTTCACATACAATAGTCCAATAATTAAGACATTTATAGTTATAAAGCATTAAATATAATTATAAATCAGTTTCAAAGGCTAATGGGACGTAATAAATAAAATATTAAAATTATACATTTCGAATCGGGCTATAATAACGTCGATGTAAAAATAACCAGCTTTAATAATGATCATTTCGCGAAAGCGTAGAATCCTCGGTAGAATCATTTTATCGAGCACATGAAATACGAGGTGATAAATTTCAACCGAGTGACCATACATATAATCCCCACGGCACTTTTCTAACCGGAATTAACACAAATTTTTCACCGTTTCAAAAGTTCATGTGCCAGAAATATTTTATTCGCGGATTCCACCGGGGGTGGTAAAAAAAAAAAAATTGTGCAACACATCACTGAAACTGACCCGGGCTAGCTTTTCATGAAATATACATTAGCGACGCGACGGCGCGGGAACAGAAGGGTGGAACGCGTTATCCAAAAACGCAGATGTTGGACCGTTAGAGAAATTCCGACGCATAAAACGCGACGACGATAACTGGAGCATCGCGCCGGGCCGGCCGGTCGGTAGTAATTATGCCGGTATGTGTGTGTGTGTGTGTGTGTATGTGTGTGTGCGTGTGTGCGTACGCCCGAGAGAATTAACGAAAAAAAAAGAGAGGTGGGACGACAGACAGAACGCGAGCTACCTGACCTCTTGACCCAGCGTAGGACCGTTTAACCCGTGATGGGACGTAAAATCGTTTCCCCCTGCTCGCACCGCAAGGTCTGGAAACGCCCGTTTTCGGCGCGCATCGACGCGAACGATCGCGTGTTTCGGACCTTTAACCCTTTCGAGCGATTCTGCCGCGCCCACCCACAGGATCTGGATCTCTGCTTAGCTTTTTTTTCTTTATGTAAAAGGAAAAGAATATCCGCGCGAAGATCCGGGTCGAGTTTGAGAGGAGAAACGGAGACACGGAGAGACAAATAAAAGCGCTCCCTCCCCCTGCAATTTTCTAGGAATATAAGTAGAGAATAAGACCTTTAATACGTTAAATACATTAAGACGTTGATCGATATGTGATGGCAGTCAACTATTGCTGTAAAATCTTTAAATTGTGATATAAATAAAATTAACTCTGTATTAATTCTATATAAAAAGTTACATTTGCATTATAAAATCATATATAATTTATCTAGTACAAAATGAATTAAAGTCTAATAAATACATTCATAAAAAAGTTTGGTCAATTTTTAATATGATGGTAATGACGGTCAATGATTTTTTTTTAACGTGCATATTTTATGTATTTCGCAACGTAGAAACTGAATCTGTGCGAAAAAATCTCGTCCTAATTATAGCTTTCAAATAACATGGTTAAGAACAAAGATTCATTGTGTCTTTTCTTCTTCAAGATATAAATAATTCTACATTACATAAAGAACATATAATGATTGTTCCTGACCAAGCATAATAATGCTAGAATTGATAGAAATAAGATTATGAATGTTTCCAAGTGTGATTATACAAAAAAGCGATTTTTTTCAAGCAAATGCAGTGCCTACAAAATAAATAGAACAGTTAGAAAATTTCAGAAGCGGAGTCGCTTTTCTTCTAAACTTTGATTTTGCCGACGTTTCATTTCTATATTGCATTTTATTATCAAATATTTTAATAAATATATCTTTAGTACGCCTTTAGATAATTTTAATAATCCCTATGTTTTTAAATATATATTAAATATAATAGTTTTTAACATATTTACAAGTTATTCGAATTTTGCAAGTTAGTCGATATTCGCGCGGCATTCAATGTAACACGAATGTTATTAATGTTACTCGTGGGATGTAAGATACACTGCCTTAAAAATTTACAAATTCGCAAGAATAAAACTTTTTAATCGATCACAAACAAATTATTTCACAAATAAAGAACTTTTATACCTAATTCTATTTAAAAAATATTAGATATTATAGATATCAAATTTTAATCATTTATTACAATTATATAATTGTTAAAGAAAAACATAGAAATTAAGATATAATATTATGCAAAATACACTCCACGCGATTATGCTAAAATAATTATAATTATGTTAAAAAATCATGAGAGTAATGTAGGGTTAAACTGAACGCGAAAGATAATCTCCTCTCCCCTTCCCTCTCAAAAACCGATAACCGTTTATAGAATATAAACACCAAAAATTTTGAATGCAAGATTACTTCCAAAATATTAATGCAAAGATATCTCGTTCCTACGGAAAAACAGAAGTAGGAAATTTTCAATTATCGAGTCATCCGAGCTTGCTGGTTGCTTTATCTTTGTTTTTTTTTCACTGAACGCATCAATCTCACGGTAATTCCGCCCGATATTTTTCCGTCGCGGGCATAAGCGCCGCGCCGCGTAACTGGTATCACCGTGCAGTAACGATAGTTTTCTAGCGGGCTGTGTCAATTTCCAGCTGGCGAAAGGTAAATAAGTTCGGGTCTTTTCTCGACGAGAGCTACGCGGCAGAGGTGTATATATATATATATATATATATATATATATATGTGTGTGTGTGTGTGTGTGTGTGTG
>NW_012028688.1:2815-10334 GCF_000956235.1 Wasmannia auropunctata | reverse complement strand
GGGGGGGGTGTATACATATATTGGATCCGATATATAACTCGTGGAGAGCGCGCGGCACTCGTCACCCGTTTCCGCGATTCTCATATATTTGTGCGATACGTTATACAAATATTCATTTTATATCGGCGCGCTTTCAGGAGTTAAACGTGCGCGCGCCAATGGCAGCGGGTCGCTTAATGGCGCGGTATTTACGTCTAGACCGCGGGTCTATAAACGTCACGTGTATTATTACTCGCGATGTAAATGCATCGTAATGCGTTCCGCGCCGCGCGCGCCGGGCGGGCGGGAACGCGCGCGTTTTACATCGCGCGCGCGTGTGTAAAATGTAATCTCGTCGAAATAGACGAATTGTCACCATCGGGATGACCCGTTATTCAAATCGCGACGACGCGCCGCGCGCACGGCCGAGAACGCGGAAATGGATGTGATCAGCGCTTAATCGATTTCGTCCTTGTCTACGGACACCCGCGGCCGGGCCCGGCCTTTAACGCGACACACAGTCGAAACAACTCGATCGCCGGCGTTAATAACTCACTGTTGCCTAATGCGACACGACACGCTGGCCGCGTAATGTAACGCTCCCATATATATATGTATATTCCCTCGCCTCTCGTTCACGTCAATCGCGGAAATCGCATTTTTATGTATAAGCGAGCCATTTTTACGTATAAAAACGTACAGTTTATCCAGTTTTTCTCTTCTGTAGAATTAACTGACGCAACTTTTTTCAATATACCTACAACACGCATTTCTCTCTCGTTTGCGTTAAGAGGAACGGAAGGTTTATACAATCAAATTGAACGCGAAATTTGCGAATTTATTTCAGAGCAAAGAAATAAATGGACACAGTTCGTTCTGTTATTTATTGCTATATTTGAAATAAAAGAAAAATTTGTTATAAAACTTATTAAAAGTATAGGCGTTTTTGTCACAAAATAGACCTTCCCCGCCCGAAAATGTCGAGCACCTGATTTGACACGTAACTTTGAAGGAAACAATCCAACCTTTTGTGATCTAAAGGATAAAAAAAATCTTTTTCTTAAGATTGCTCTACAAATCAAATCTAAAATGAACCATTAAAAATGTCATTATAAATTAGTAACAATTACATAAATAACACAAAAATTAAAAAATTTTATGTTTATATGTTACTATTTTGTAAGAATATATATTTAATGATTTATTTTAGATTCAATTTGTAGATCAAAAAATAGTGAATTGTTTTCATAAGTTTTCACAAAATAATAGCAAAATGCGAGGCGCTCAAAAATTGCGAATCTTTCTTTAAAGACAGAAAGCTCTAACAACACAATATTTTTATAATAAATTTTGTATTACAAATTAATTTTCTACTACACTTCAAATATAATAATAAATAATAAAACGGAGAAGAGTTTTTATTTATTCTTTTTCCTCTGAAATAAATTCGTAAATTTCGCCTAATTTGACCACACAAATCTGTCTCTTAATTTGCGAAATTAAATTATCGCCGTTGCGATATTCAATTTCTAAACTACTTCCAGATTTCCTCTTACATTTTTAGTAAGTTTTGTATTGCAAATTAATTTTCCACATCCCAAATGTAGTAGTAAATAATGAAACGCAGAACAATATTTTTTGTTCCTTTCCCTGAAATACAATAAGTTCACAAATTTTTCCTTCGATTTGACTACACAAATCTCTTGTCTTAATTTGCGAAATTAAGTATCTCGCCATTGTGAGATATTCATCTATTCACGGAAAGAACGATTTTGTTAAAAGGTCTAAAAATTTTGCTAAATACAGATCTGAAAATATTTTTTTGTTAAATTATCAAAATAATTTGTTAGAACGTTAAAACTGATAAGCACTGCTATAAAACGTTTTATTATTCTAGCAATTATTTTCACTTTCGCACAAAATTATTTTGATTATTGAACAAAAATTACTTTCAGATCTGGATTCAGCAAAATTATTCTTTTCGTGTTACAATACAATCTAATTCTGAACTACTTTTGCAACTACTAAATTTTCCTTCCTTTTTTTTCGAAAAGTAGAATATGCGAGAATGCATTATGCGAATTCCAATAAAACCGTGCAAAGGAAAAGAGGACGGTTGTTTGAGTAAATAAATTCGACTATGAGACCGTTTCGATAGTAATCGACACCGGGGGCTCTCGATATCGCCCCGGCGTGATACAAACGAGTTAACGGGCGGATTGCTCGTTTTTCGTTTCGCGCAACGTGTTCGTAACTTCCTACACAGGCCGTGTATGCGCGCACGACTCGTCTCGAGTGCCGCGATACGGACCGAGGATAAGGCACGTTTGGCGCGATGAACACTCGAGAATACAACGCGCGTCGCCCTCCAAGGGCAAAGTCGCGTTCTTGTCGCGTCTCTCCGCTCGTTGAGAGATCACAGACGATTCAAGCTGCGCCGCGAATTTTGCGGAGAGACGAGGCGCGATTTTCGTTCCGATACGTATCGCGGAGATGGCAAAAAATGCTTAATCCGGAAATAGTCATCTGCTTTTTTTTGCGATCGTATTATATTTACTGCACGTAAAATCCTAGAGTGTTTTTACATCCCGATTAAATATAGTCACTATTATTAACTAAATATATACATATATTGATTATATTCTGCAATTTATTAGTATTTGATATCATTATGTGTATAAATTTCTTCAATGTTTTTAAAAAAAAAGAAGGATTTTCGTTTCGATACGTATTGCGGAGATAGCAAAAAATGCTTAATCCGGAAATAGTCACCTGCTTTTTTTTTGCGATCGTATTATATTTACTGCGTAAAATCCGAGCGTGTTTTTATATCCCGATTAAAGTCTGTTATTAACTAAATACATATATTGATTATATTCTACAATTTATTAATATTTAATATCATTGTGTATATAAATTTCTTCAGTGTTTTCTAAAAAAAAGGGAGAAAAAAAAGGTATGTTCTCGCATTAATAAAAAAAACTATTGTGACTGTGAATTTCATTTTCTGGTTGCTGAAGTGTAAAAATCATAAGTGACTACACTCGAGTTAACACCGCGACGAATATTCTAAAAAGAATAATAAATTCTTTGCGTGCAATGCACAGCAAAAATCACTTTTTATTATTATAATATAATTGAAAAGAGACAAAATTTTATAGATCCCAATAAGAGGAACGTCTTGAACAGGTGAAATAAAGAATCGCTAACAAATTCTCTATTTCGAAATTCATTTGTTGTAACAGTAGAACGAGATAATAAAGTATCCGTAATGCAGGTATAACGTAGAATAAGTCAACTTTTTATGCGCCGCAAAAATCCGAAGTTAGCTTGTATAATGCGGTGGATTAATGAAAAGCATACATCGCGATGGGCGGGATGTTATAATGAATGGGCAAAGGATATTTTTTATCGCGCAGCGACACTTGAAAATTAATTCGTTGCTATGTGTACAGTATGATAAAGACTGCACGTCGCGATATATCGCGACCACGACAGTAAGAACATTTTAAATGGAACGAGCGAACTTTTTTACGCGCTCTGGACTATCCCGAAGTTGGTGGCTTATCAAAGGCACTTGAGAGAGATAGGAATACACGTAACGCGATAATAGAAATCTCCCGTGGGATACCTACGCGGCGATATTTCAGAATTAGTTTGCGCGGCTGTATGGGACAATAAAAAAATGACATATGTCGCGGCTCATTGCCGGCGATAATCAAAGTACTCCAGATAGAGCGAACGAATTTCTTCGTGCGTGGCGACTGGCGATGTCGCGTGGAGTTTGACGGCTGGTCAACGCTAACCGCGAGCCGAAAACAAAAGGCGGTAGGTGAGATCACTTACCTTTAATATTACGAAGTCCATGACGCGCGGCTCCGCAGGCTGGTCCTATCCGACAGACTGGTGAATGATGATCCTGAGTATCCGTGTCCACGGGATGAATAGTGGTGCGCTGCAGAGCAAGGGCACGCACGAAAGGGCCGTAGAGCGCGGCGCAAATAACAATCAACAATAATACCACGAAGCAGAGGCGATCAAGCGCGCAAAACACACTCGTCACACTTGGCAAACAACAGTCTCACTTGTTCGCCGAAATCCGGCAGGGATCGAGAGCGACGCACTTCACGCGGAACGCGCTGCCGGATGATCATCACCTCGCGGATTTGCCATGCTGCCGCGCGCTGCGACACAGTTTTCGGAAAAAAAAGAGATCGAACACGCGTCCTTACGCGACGAACGAGACGCGTTTTCGCGATCGTTTTCACCTTTGCAGAATTTCAGAAGCACACACAAAAGCGATACGGAAGAGCGATACGGCACGACACAGCAACACGACGACGAATTGAAACCGTGAATGAGCCTGCAACCAACGCGCGCGGCGACTCGGCGTAGACTGAAGCAACTGAAGTGAGCGCCGCGCCGGTCGCCGAGAAGAGAGCCCGTGGAGTGGGAAGCACGCTGCGCCGGCGAGAGAGAGAGTAAGAGCGCATGGGCGTATGATCGACGAGGATCGAGGGTGCGCGAGGCAAGCGAGAGCATTAGCGAAAAAGGGGATGAGAGAGAGAGAGAGCGAAAAGGGGAAAACAGAGGACAAGTCGGCGCGCGCGACGAAGACGGATGCGCGAGATTCGAGAGTGAGAAAGAGCAATGGAGCGTGAGCGGTGACCATCCAAGCGCGGCGCGAGAAGGAGGAAGAGGGAGAGAGAGGGAACGATTCCGAAATCGGAATAGGCGTAGATTCGAGGGAGAAAAGAGAAGAAAGTGGCGCGGCAGGTGGAAGAGAAGCGCGGGGAACCCCGCTCGGAGCTATCTTCCATTCGTGGAAGCAAAACGGAGAGGCGAGAGAACGGATTGTAGCCAAGACAACGAAGGAGAGAGCTAAAGGGAGAGAGCATTTAAATGTAATGTGTCCTGCAATTGTTGCCATGACGGTTTGCACTTGTAGCGAATTTGCGCGGAACATGCTGTACAGCATTCGCTAAAATAATAATTGAAAAAAAAGAGTGAGAATTAAATCATATATGGATAGGAGGTGTGTCGAACGGACACCAGTTTCGGATAATTTCTATTTAAACAATTGTTGTATTTTTCATCGAATGGCGCACATCATAAGTGTTAGCTTTATTAATCGTTTCATCAATTCTATTTACCAGCAGCATAAACGTTGCACATTTTATTGACATCACAAGTAACAAAACGCGAGACGTCAATTTAGGAGTGCCTTTAAAATTTATTTACAGTTTAATACTTTTGAGGATTGCCTTGTAGCTTTTTAACAGAAGGTCAATAGCATTATAGAGTTCATTTTAAAAAATCAGTAAAAAAAATAATCTTAATCATTGTCAGTTCAAATTAAATATATTTCCGGGTATAGTCTAATCCGCAATTGGACTCAGAAGTCTAATTGTGGATAATTTTTATTATTTCATTCAGTTAAAATTATAAATTATAAAATAGCTGAAATTGAGTAAAATCCATAAAGTATTCTTTATTATTAATTACAACTATTAATATGTTATTGATTGTTTCATATCTTTCTGGATAAAAATTTGATTTTTTTTAATAGGGTAATCTAGTGTCCTTGTTCTTATCCTACATATATACATATATGTTTTGTGTGTGTGTGTGTGATGCAGTAAAGAAGACCAAACTGATAACAGAATGCACTTCCGTGTCCCCTTCGATTTTGAGTTTTGGATATGTTAAAATACAGACAAAAATAAGATACTAACAATTTTTATACGTGCTGAGTTGCACGTTAAGGGGATGATATCCAGCTTTGAAAAAAATCGGTTTTTTTCTTTCTGAGTAAATATCACATAAAAAAAACCGTCAAAGATATTAAAAAATGTTTGAAACAAAAGTTTTACGACTTCAAGTGCGCTTTACAATGGCGTATTTTAATGTTTGAAAATTAAAGATGGAGGTGGGGAGTAGTAAAAAATATGATTTTTTTTTTAATTAGAATGCATTATTGTAAAGCGCATTTGAAGTCGGAAAACTTTTGTTTAAAACATCTGTTCATACCTTTGGCGGTTTACATAATATTTATTCAGAAAGAAAAAAACCGATTTTTTTCAAGGCTGGATATCACTCCGTTAACGTGCGACTCAGCGTATAAAAAATAATAGCTACTTTATTTTTGTCTATATTTTAACATATCCAAAGCTCATTTAAATCGGAGGGGGACACTACCGTGTGTTCCCTTGTGAGTCAAAACTCCCTGAGTAATTTTGCAATCTCGTAATGATTAATGAGAATTTAATTATAAAAATAAATTGGAAGAATTAGGCTCGTAAGAATAAATCAAATATATTGAAGTAATACCTGTCAAGCCGACACGGTATAATAATAAAAATTAATACACGCACCCTGGGCTCGAGGCAGGCATTACTTCAATATATTTCATTAATTTATAAAGATCTGCGAATTGACACGATTTAGCCTATTGTTTGAAAGGCACTCTAAAAAGCAATGGCCACGAATGGTACATTGTTGTTTACAGAGTGCTCCTTCCAAGCTTTGCGACGCGTCTAGCGACTCTGGAATTTATTTATAAAGATCTGGATTCACATCTTTATTAATTAATTTCTTGTTAATCATTACGAGAATTACAAAATAGTTCAGAATTTTTCAACTCACAATTTAAACTGCTGCGAACGAACATTGCTTAAATATTTTGAGATACGCTCATATAATTATGTGTGTGTGCGTGCGTGTGCGTGTGCGTGTGCGTGTGCGTGTGTGTGTGTGTGTGTGTGTGTGTGTGTGCGATTATAATAAATTTAAAAATAAATAAATAAAAACAATTTTCTCCATTTTTTCTGCAGCCACTCATGCTTCCATTATCTCTCTTGCCGCTTCGAAAAAAAATCCGTATTTTTTCGACAAAGTAACACTTTTATTCGCGAACGAAATAAAGAGATCTTGATCTGCACAACGAATGCACGCGTGCCGAATCGAATAAACTACATGTAGTTAAATGCTTGAAATAAAGTCAAAGGAAGAGACGGAGATAAGCTTGTGACGATTTGCGAATTAAACGCGGGAATAATTGCGCGAAGAAGAATAGCGCGATGTTAAAAAAAAATCGCGATTTTCTAGAGAGATCGACTTGACGCGCCAAAGGCTTGTCTCATTAGAGACCTCGCCCAGTTCGTAACCGAGCAAATAAAAAATTCCATTAGGTTTTACCTAAGAGGGTGAGAAGAGGGCATGTCGGAGATATCTCGCATGTTATGGGAGAAAGAGAGAGAGAGAGAGAGAGAGAGAGGAGAGAGACGGCAAGCGAACGGTATGAAAAACCGCAACATGTGGTTTCCTATCTGACGGCCGCTTCCTCGCTTCGGTTTCAGCAAGGAAAAGCCTGCGGGGCGGGAAAACGCCGTGGCGCGATGCGCCGCGGGAAAGGAGCGGATTGAAAAAGGCGGTCGGTGGAAACGCGCGACGACCGACCGTACGGTGGTTGCAACGAGGCGGCAAAGTCGGCGTATGGAAGAAAGACCGAAGGGACTGTGTGTGTGTGTGTGTGTGTGTG
>NW_012028688.1:0-2638 GCF_000956235.1 Wasmannia auropunctata | reverse complement strand
GGGAGAGGGATACGACGGCTCGCCGCGAGCGACGGGATGGCGAGAACGTGGCCGCGCGTAGGACGTGCGAGGGAAGGGGAGGAAAGGAAAATGCGAGGGACCCCCGAGCGCGTGGACTCCCTGCTCACTCTGCCGGTCCGCACAATGCACTCCGCCAGTACCCGGCGTGACCGCTGTGTTTCCTTGTCCCTTTCTCTCTTCTCTATCTATTTCCTTTTTTTTTCTATTCCTTTCACGTTGCGGCAGCGGTTGTTCCTCGGACGCGTTCCGCGTATTCGTCGAACTTCCCAGTTACAATGTGATATAGGGACACTTCTTGATTCGTCTTCTTCAGCACTGTTCTTGCGATGGATTTTGGATGGTGTAAATGTTTTACGTGAGGGTTAACGTGTTTTGTATATTGTATACGAATCATTATAATGACGCGTTTCATTATTATAGTAACGCGAAATTAAAGTTTTTCTCACGATTTCGTTCAAGCCAGCGGAAATATAGCAATGTGTTGATATTTAATACAGTCGAACCTCGATAACTCGAATCTCAAGGGACCAGAAAAACTGTTCGAGTTATAGAGTTTTCGACTTATCGAAATTCGTAAAGAGGGTTAACATATGAAAATTCGACTTATGGAGGCTTTGTACGAGAGTTTATAATTTTCCAATTATAATGGCTTTTAGAGAAAAAAAATTAATATTTAACAGTGAATTATTTATTGCATACATATGATAAATGTAACCGTAAAACAAAATAATAGGCTATTACTCACGGTTACACATAGCTACAACTTTAAATTATAGAGATAGCGACAATAGAAGTTCGACTTATAGAGGTGAACTTCGACTTGTAGAGGTCTGACTACTTTAAATTTGAGTTACAGAGATAAAATATATATCTAAATGCTTGACAAATAATTCGAGTTAAAAGACAAATATATCTAAATGCTTGACAAATAATTAGAGTTTTATTTTGATTTATAGAGATTTTCCGCAGCGGAGCGGAAGAGAATGAATACAATTTTCGTCTTATAGAGGTTTTCTAGTTATAAAGGTTTGAGTTATCGAGGTTCCACTATATAACATTGATCATTGTCAAGAATTGTAAATTTAATTTGAGTTTTGGTGAGATGAAATTTATACAGTACAGTCGAATCTCGATTACTTTAACCTGTACAACTCGAAAACCTCTATGAGACGAAAATTTTATTCATTCCTTTTCGCACTGCGAAAAATCTCTATAAATCGAAATAAAACCTATCTTAACTTGAATTATTGTCAGATATTTAGATGTATTATTTTACCTCTGCAACTCGAATTTAAAGGAGCTAGACCTCAACAAATCAAAGTTCACCTCTATAAGTCGAACTTCTATTGTCGCAGCCTCTATAATTCGAAGTTGTAGATATGTGTAACCATCTATTGCGTGAGAATAAAGTAGATTTTGTGAAAATCAGAAATTGCATACTCATAATTGTGCCGATTCCCATCTGCATTACCTATTTTCCGTATTTTTAATTCTGGAAATCTCGTTAGAATTTTATTATTTTATTACTATAATATATATTATATATATATATATAAAATATATATTAGTAATAAATTTGGAAATAAAATTTATTGTAAATATTTGAGTAAATATGTATGTATCATGAAATTAATTTAAAAAATAATAAAAAACGCAAAGCTACAAAAATAAACTATATTGGACAAATGAATGCTGTGTTGATTTTGCTATTATCAATGCTTTGCGAAATTGTTTTTTAAATATATCCACTCAAAAATATATAAATTACTGTTTCATGTAACAAAAAGGACTGATGTAACGTTATCCGCATTGCATACAAGAGAAAAAGTTTTTATTTTAATACGTATAATAAGATAAGAAGCATAAAACACCTTATTAGATTTACGCACACAATTATTTATAAGTCAAATTTACAATACATAAGATATAAACGAATGTTTCAATCTACCATTGAGTCACTATCAGCGCTAATTAAAAACAACAGTTCGGATACAAAAGCGTCACTCGTAAAAAATATAAAAATTATAAATAGTCGTAGAACCGTCATGAAATAATAAAAAACATACGACGCACATAATAGGAAACCGTGTTAGTAAGCGATCACTCAAATAAAATCCAGGAAAGTCAAAATCATTAAAAAAGTGAGCCGTCGGTAAGATTCATTCCACTCACATCACCGTACTAAGCTACGCTTACTGTCAGGCGATCGAGAGACAGCTGCAGAAAACAATTAATTAAGTCACGTAATTTCCTAAAGATATATGTCAGCTATTACGATAATTGTCGACAGAATTGTTATTTTTTATATGATCAACGTATGTATTTTAATCTAACTTTTTATTGCGACGGTTGAATATACTATAAGCGATATTAATACAGTCGAACCTCGATAACTCGAACCTCTACAACTCGAAAACCTCTATATTATAAGACGAAAAGTTTGTTCATTTCCTTCCGCTCCGCTGCGGAAAACCACTATATATCGAAATAAAACCTACCTTAACTCGAATTATTTGTCAGGCATTTAGATATACATTTTACCTCTGTAACTTGAATTTAAAGTAGCCAGACCTCTACAAGTCGTAGGTTATCTCTATAAGTCGAACTTCTATTGTCG
>NW_012028687.1:46363-55683 GCF_000956235.1 Wasmannia auropunctata | reverse complement strand
GTCTAACACCACAATTTCATGTCTATTTCAACACTGTAAAAGGATTTTCAATTCCGTTCAACCAATTCAGAAAAATTTACTAAACTGTAATGTGTCGGTAATTTCTACCTTCCAGCATTGCCTTAAAGATAATGCAAGTAAGAATTGATATGTTTTGTACATATTTAGTTTTATGTTTTCATAATATAACATAGTATTTTGTACATTATAACATGATTGAAAACATTGTCACAAAACATTTCCTTTAAGATCTTTATTTGTTAGTTATTAGAATTTTTTGATACTATATTTATGCAAAAATTTTGATAAAAATAATCTAATAGTGAGCTTAATTACAGTTTGTTTTCTGTCCTTCATTTTTTTATAACAATTTTTTGTTTTAATAACAATATGACGATTATATGATTGATTAAATTTCTAGAACATATATAAGATACTATAATAGGATAGTGAATATTCTAACACTGTACACATATTTTAATATTATACAATTGTTTATATAATATCTATGTTATTTTTATGGAAAAGTGCAAGTAGTACTATATTTCTATCCTCCCGATATTGATGCAAACGGGAAGTAGCCGGTCGAACGGAAGCGAAGCCAATGAGCTGGTTGTGTAACATTACTTCCCTATAATGTCGTTAACCCTGGAAGACAGTATTCGTAGCATCATACAAGGATTCAGTAAACAGTGCTGCATCCGAGAAATATATACCTATATATATATTTTTTTATATTTATTGATTTGTAAGAATTATTTTTTATTGAAAAGACGTTTACATTTTTTTACTCTGCATATTTAAGCACTGACTTTTTAACATTCTAAAATTATTTAATATATTTTCTGACACGTAGGCATATACCTCCTCACAAATATAATACCATATTTAGCTACGGCAAAAAAATTTTATCGGTAAGGCTCATTTTCATAATATATGGTTAACGAAAAAGGTTAACTGGAAAGTAATTAAAACACACTTTAATAAGCTTATAATCAAATAAACTAAAGGTTACATAAACATCAGTTAAATTGGCATCAAGTTAACTTGATGGTTAAATCCTAATCAAACATCGTTAAACAATAAACTTCTTGATTCTTTTTAACCTTTAGGTAACCATACATTATGAAAATGGACCTAAATGTAGTAATAAAAAAATATAACTCGTCGTTGAAGACAACATTTCGATAAAACGTATTTAAATATTAGATAGAAGAAAAATAGCCCTCTCGTTCTAATGTTAATCAATTTCGAAGAAATATATGTCACACGTATAATACATATTACATTTTAATTCGAATATTGTGTTTGAAATTACTCGCGCGCGTCGACGAACAGCTTAAGCTTACAAACTGGTCTCTTATAGTCTCTTTGTTTGTACCTAAGTGACGTTCAAATATCCATCTGCGAACTTTAAAGTTGTGACTTGAGTAATTGGAGATTTCCTTGTGTCTTTCTTTCAGGCCGTGAAACTGGAGTCGGTGCATCCAGGAAGGACGCGATATCTCGTCGTCGTTTCCTGCACGGGAAGGCAGGACGCCGAGGAGAGTTGCCTCCTCGGTATCGATTGCCATGCCAGGGCGACCGTTGGTCTTGTTCTCCGAGTTTTGGCCGACACCGCTATCACTCTCGACGGCGATGGGTGAGTTTCGCATATATATATATATCTTTCTTCCACTGTGTACTTGCCTCGCCGCCGCGAGAAACATTGCGATCTTGCTACATACATTTTGCAATGTTCCTGTGGCACTACGGATTAGCACGTTTCAGCGATTACAAACTCACGTGGACTTTATTACTTTTTCCTGCCTTATTTATGGTCTGTTATATAACGTTACTCGTTAACTGCGAATGTTCGCTGATTGTGTTAAGCAATTGGTATCTTTAAGAACTGGCTACGCGATTTTTCTCTCTCAAAATGCTTAGAAATACATGATTGCGCAAAATGTTTTTTTTTCCATTAAGTTCATTAAGTTTTAACTGTTTCTAATGTTTACGTGTTAATAAAATATGTCGGTGAGGTATTATTTTGATAGATTAATTTAGACTGGCAGATAAGATTTAGATAAGCGAAGATCATATTGAGACAAGGTCAAATGCTCCACGATAAATAATAAATTAAGCATCGCACAAACATCGTCATCGCTTACGTCACGAGTAGTGTGCGAATGTGCATCACATCTGCAAGCGCAATAGAACCGTACGGTAATGTATACAATATGATAAGACCCTGGCATATCAGGGGTCTTCTTTCTTTCTCGAACAGTTAAATAACAGTTAGATTAATTGTTGGTCTTATCATAAATCGCATACATCTTAATATATTTTCTACCGTGATATAATTGATGACAAGAGGAAGAGATCGCTGTCAAGTTTTTATTTCCTTAAGAGATCAGAAAAAAGTATTGATAGATACCCGGAACTCTCGCTTTCTCTATCTTCAACTTGCTAACTCTTTTATAGTGGAACATAAATGTAGACTATAAATCCGTTATATAAGGATATCAGAAATATCGAATATGAAATTTTAATAAACTTTATGACGAACTTTGAATTTTGTGCACATGTGAAAGCTAGTTATTTAATCAATACAAATTCTTAATCTCTAAGATTGGCATTCATAGTCCGATTTTTTGTTCAAGTTCGTCTTAAATCTGGTCTGGTTATGAGTCTTAAAATTCTATCTAGCCAATGAAATGACCGTAAAGTGTTTCGTACTTAAAGACGATCTTAAATATAAGATCAGACTATGAATACCGGCCTAAGTTTACATTTGGGATGAAATCTCTTCTTAACGAAGATTGCATAAAAATGAAAGACAAAATTTGGCTTTTCACTTATTATACATTTCTATTTTACTAAAGTTCTTTATTATTATTATTTTTTTTATTAAATACACTTGTGTAACTGTGTATCTCTTATAAAATGTTTAAATATATATTTAATAATCTGAGATAATATTTTTAGTCTGTATTGCCAAGAATTAAATTAATCGGATTGCATGAAAGACAAAATTTGATTTTTTACTTACATTTCTATTTTACTAAAACTCTCTTTTTTTTTTTTTTTTAATTAAATACACTTGTGTAACTGTGTATCTCTCATAAAATTTTCTTTAAATATATATTTAATAATCTGAGATAAAATTTTTAGTCTGTACTGCCAAGAATTAAATTAATCGGGAAATCTGTGATAGAGAAACGCGATACTTCCGTTATTCTATAACTCTGCTCGAATAGATTTTGATTGAAATCTATGATGATTCAGATTTGTAGCGCTGACGTTGCGCTGCTTTATATCCGGCAACCTGACTGATCAACAAATATTTTCATGAGCGGCACTATAGCACGCGGCCACTTTCTAATGGCTGTGCCAACTTGTCTAATTCCCTCTACTTTAAAGTGACTCATTGCCACGGCTCGCTTGCGGATTGAATGTTGCACCGATAATTAACGTGGCAGCGGCAGCGGCAGCGGCGGCGGCGGCGGCGGCGTGCGTACGCGCCGCAAAATGAAAGGAGAATATCGCAGTGGGCGTCTACGCGTAGATAGCCTAAGTATAGAACTTTATGCACTGTCTGTTTATCCGACGTAGACAATGCAATCCACGTAGACAATGCTGATATCCGTATGTGTGCTTTCTCCTCCTTTCTCCGGTCTTTTTTTTTGTTTCCGAAGCGCAGCTTTTATTCAAAGAGACTAGATTTAACTTACGTGATTTCATTCTTTACATTTTAGAACACTTTCCTGTCAATGATTTTATAATATAATGTAATCGCATCAATGCCAACGTTTTGTTCTTTTATTTATGATTTTTTTGTTTGTAAACTGATTCAATGAGCACCTTCTTTCAGTGCAAATAAACACGGCGCATAGCAATGCGATATAATTTATATACTTTTGTTTAGTACGCAGAAATAGTAAAAAAGTATATACAGATATATAGTTCGCAATACTCCACAATACAAACATTGTCGTTACTTTGGAATCGAGAAGGCAAACATTCGCGTGTAAAAAAAAAAGGAGAAAATATTTGTGTGTCCTCTGCAGAAATTCCAGATTTGCGCATTGCGCTGCAAATCACATTGTTAATCGCTCGTTCTCATTCCGGTGTATTGGCATATATATATATATAAATACCGCCTTCATAAAGATAAATGCGAAGGTCGCCACCGTTCTCTCGGGCGTAGGGAAATGGAGCGCGTTACCGTAAGGCACGCGTGTTGGTGCAAGGTACTTGACAGGTGAGTACCAAGGTTACGACGGAAGGTCGCGACATAACTTGCGAAATCGAGACGCGAAGTCAAACCGTACGGTTCAGCGTGGCTGTCTATCGCAATGCAGCGCACAGTATGGATCACATGCGCTGTCGGAAAAAAAAACTTATTACAAAAGGTGATACGGTCTTTGAAAGCGTTAATTAAAATTGTTCTTACATTAGTCAAGAAGCAGAAAAATAATTGTTACTGCAATCTTTTCGCAGGCAGCCGACTTGATGTTTTATACTCAACTTTGATACGTAGAGTCTCCTCAGAAAGAAAATTATTTTGAGTGATTTTTCTTAAACGTTTAATTATCTTTAAATTTTGGGATAATTAGCTTAATAAACTTTTAACTACTTTTAAATTTAGGGAACTTTAGAAATGATCTTGTGTTATTCAAGATAGTTTTAATGACTATATAGCGATTTTATTTAATTTGTTTGACTTTATTAGTTCATTATAATAAATGTATCATTTAAATTTTATTTTTATTTGATAATTATATCTTATTTAGGTAATTAAAAGTTTAGGAAAAATTACTCTTCAAAATAATTTTGTTTCTGAAAAGGCGTTGTATGAGACATTAAATTGCCAATCTGTGAAAATTACAATTACGGTTATTTTTACTATTTTATTTTCTTGATATAACTCGTTATTTGTATAGCTTCTCCACCATGCAACTTACAATTAGACGACAATTTCTAGAATGACAGACGCGTAAGATCCGATCGATGGATTGGCACGTTAAAGAGTTAACAGCCGCGGAATTTTCAATGGCGGTGTTGCACCAACAAGACGATTGCGATCGTGTTTGAACGATATTGACACGTGGCTTTTCGCGCGATTAGAGGGCACTTCGTCATTTTCCGTGGCCGTGGGCAAGAAGCTTATCCACGCGAGAGCACATTGACTGGGCGACGCGCGCGACGTTCGCGTCCGGTCGACCGGGCAATTCTCGTGAAATTAGCGATAAAGGGGACGGCGGGACGGATGGGCAACTCGATGCGTGGCGAAGGGAAAAGGAGAAAGAAAAGGACCGGGAAAAGAAAATGAGCGCGAGCGCCGGTCAGCTCGCGTTCCTACGATGTCGATGACCCTCGGGGCGCGGACGATCGTCTCTCTTCTTCATCTTCCTCTACTCCTCCTTTCCTTTCTCTCTTTTTCTCTCTCTCGTTTCGATGCGATTGTCGCAAACTCGCGAGAGAGTAGAGTCCCCCCCTTCCTCCCGCGCGTCAGAGTCGCAATACGTTATTCGCTTTCTCGACCGGTTGATTTGAAACACTGCCGGTTGCAGCAACAAGACTTGGCTTACTTATGGTCACGAGTTGGCGACCTCTCTCGCTATCTCTTTCCGGATAGATTATAGTTTTACAGCTGTATTACTTAATACGTAATGCAGCCAGAGAATTTAGTTGACACGTTCAATGCCGTAACGGTTACGCTTCATCGGCTCTATGATATCGACGTGTCTTATTGATACACGTGTAAAGTGCAATCGACTGATTACATGCGCCGGATAGCAAATTAAACGAGCAAACGAGTGTTACGAAAGATTGAGTTTGTTCTTTGTAACGCGCGCGCACGCACGCACACACACACTCTTCTAAGCTTAATTTACGTGGCATTGTGATAAAAGCCAGAGTAGCGCTAGCCTAAGTCAAAGCAATTGGTGTTATGTGCTAATCGGGCAGGTCGAATTGTTGAATCAGTCTTCTAAAAATTTGCGCACGCTTGCGTAAATAAGAAAAGCTCTTTCTTCTTCACTTTTACTTGCCAATATAAAATGTACGAATAGTCTCCTTTGTTTCTAATAATTCCTAAGACTATTTTTATCTTAAAGATTTAATGCACTCGCATAAAAATTGAATCTTTTCGTAGTTATACAATTTAATAATAATAAGAATTCTGAATTGCGACGTTTATTACTAAAACATTACGAAAAGTACGATAACTTTTTAGCAATTCCCTAGGCTTTATTTCTATTTTGAAGTTTTGGTACACCCTACGTAGTATTTGAAAGCAAATCTTTTTGTTGTTATTTAAGAGAGTATTCCGAGTTTTTTTGCGGCATTATTACACTAAAATATTACGAAACGTGATATACGACGTTGGAATCCGATAATATAATATAAACTCGAGGAAGTTCTTCTCTCCGTTTAAACTGCATTGTGCGCGGTTCGCAAATTTCTCAACGCCGATGCACGTATCTCGAAGAAGCGAGAAGGGCCAGCTATAAAATTCGCTCGCGGAATGTGCGTAGAGGGTTAACTGTAATCGTGACGAGAGAGGCGAATTACGATTCGAAAGCAGCGGAAGGAGGGCGTTCGCTTTACGATCCGGACGATAACGGTGCGAGCCGGGGTAATTTCGTGGCCAAGGGGGCGGAGGAAAATTGCATTTTTTCTCGTCCGTTTTTATACTTTTTCGAGGGCGAGGGTAAAAGATCTCTGCGCGAATCCACCCGACTTGTTACGTACAACACGCCCAAATTCCATCCGCGAGGCATCTTTGTGTAACCTAACCGTTCGCGATTGCGTTTGGTGAATCACCGCGGCAATGCTCGACAATGTTTTTTTTTTCTTCATTTGTTCGTAACCTGTCGCGAATATCTCTGCTTAAGGCGTGTGAGTTTTGATGTCATGTTTTAGGTATCGTTTAGCTACATACGCTTAACTGTTTCCATCGTATAGCTTTGATAAATTTTAAAAGAGTGATACTTGTCTGTTATAAAAAAAAAATAATATTGATCGATTTATTAGGTTGAAAGGTTTATATATCGCTGCAAAAAATTTTTGCGAATCAATTTTTTATTTTAATTACGTTGTCGTAGTTCTTATTTAGGTTCTCTGTACCAGTCGCTAAATCACCAATAGCTGCTTAACAAAAATATTAAAATAATAAAACTTTAAATAATAAATTGCAAATTAATTGATATACTTTTTTATGAATAATATTTTAGATTTAATCTTCATACAGATTTGAATAAATTTTTACTTGAAAATGTAAATACCTTCCTTATATTAAATAAAAAGGGAAATATGTATTTTATTTTAATGAATGTATCTTTAATAGAAATTTACTGTAAGCAAAATACGTAAAAGAAGTATTTAATTAACTAAATATGTATATTCATTTAAAAATATGTATTCTTTTCTCTTTAAAAGGAAACTTGTACGCTGGTCATTTACTAGTAATACGCATCGATTATTAATTAAAGCTAACCGGTCATTTATTAGTGTTAATTAACTGGTGACAGTGTAGACTTCATATGCAATCGTAAAAATAAGCTTCTTGTTCTTATTCGAAATTTTAGCCCATTAATTTTGCATCGTCTACGAATAATAAAAATTATTGATGTTTCGAGTCAAAATGCGTTAATTAAATCTGATTTCGCTTCTAATATTTGCGGATGAGGGAAAGCGATATGCCTCGAATAGCACAGCCGCGCCGCGTGTGTGTAACGAAGTTTGACGTGAGATACCGTTCCTTTCTGGAAAAGACGATCGCGGAATCGGCAACGATTTCCCGGAAATCTAACCGCGCGCGTGTATTACGGCAGCGATACTCGCGCGGCGCGCGATCTCCTTTACATAATGCGTAATTAATGGCAGTGCGCTGAACGCGCGCCCCTTCTCGTGTCGTAATCGCGAGAATTGCATTACCGTTGCAGTTTTGAAGCACTGCTCGCTTTGCTCGCCGGCGTAACGACGATCGCCCGATTTTAAATGGCAAAATCGCGAGTTTCATCGTCCACCCCGTTAGATCGATATTACTTAAGCAGCATTGAATCAAACTATTTTGCGATGTCACGAGCAGACTATTAATTCTCCGATGACAAGTGAAAATAAAATTGGAGTTAATACCTACCTATATAGAAGCGACTCGAAAAACTCAATTTTTTATAGTGTCTTTGTAAAAAAAAAGAAGTCCAGTCAAAATGCATATGATGTCTGAATCATTCTTTGTGCTACTGACAATTTAGCATTATAATAAAAAACGAAGATAACCGTTTATTAAGATAATTGAAAATATCAAAGAAATAATATGAAGTTTTTTTACGAAACTGAAATGAAGTATTATTTCATAATTTATTATATATATTTACGATTGTAGTCAATCTATAATAGAACAAACTGTACAGTACGTAAAATTTCGATGAATAATGAAAAATAATCGATTGGTATATTTTGAATTGCTTATTTTGAAGTGAATACTTCTCTATCTTTCGAGGGAATGAAATATGCATTTGTAACATAATAAAATGATTTATTTAAATAATTAAAATTAAATTAATAATTAAAATGATTTATTTAAATAAGTAAAATAAGATAATTAGAATACATTTTAAAGATTCTTAGAGATGAAAGCAGATTGAGCGATTAAATTTACGAATGCATATTTTTAGAATTAAATCTTTTACTTGTTCCGGAAAACAAATGAAAGAATGTCTTTATTAATTGTGTAATGGATTTATACATTGGGGATTATGTAAGATTTTGTTTTACTGAAGATATGTGTTTTTAAAACCCTTTGAGTCATCTTTATTGTTACCTAAAAAGATAAATGTTAAATTGCATAAAACTATTATATAATTCTATTTTTCCAAGCTGCTCTATATTCTGTTCTTTGCGAATTAGATAATTCAGTAAAAGCATCTTAACCTTTAGACCACCACATCCAAAAAATCACACTAACCACAATGTCGGTCTGATAGACCGCTATTATGTTCCCACTAATTTTATAAGTTAATTATAATAAAAAATATATGTTTTCTGAATACTTGTTGATGGGGAAAAGGAAAAATATGTTTTAATGTGAAAATTAACAAAAAAAATCTCATATACAAAAGAAATAAAATATATGTAAATGGTGACAAATATACTTTATAAATTGTTTACTTAAATTTTAAGTGAATAAAAAATATTATTTTAATAATTGTCTTAAAATTGAATAGTTGACTAACGAAAACAAAAGTGTAATTTATTATTAATATTATTAATGTTTATATAAATTGTTAGAGTTATTTATTATGTAATCTCTCTTATGTTATGCAACTATA
>NW_012028687.1:35312-46254 GCF_000956235.1 Wasmannia auropunctata | reverse complement strand
CTTTTCTAGCCTCAAAATATACAACACACCAGTAAATACGAGTTAATATGTGTAAATAAGACGTAGATTAAGAAATACATACACTCTCAATATTGCGAAAAAGTAACGCAAACCATAACACCGGTCTGTGAGACCGCTACAATTTTTCAAACATTTTATATTTTACACGTTTCCAGCGAATGACAATAAGACTACCACAGCGTTTCGTAGGAACAGATGGCATATGAAGATACTATGAATTTAGAGTGTCTCTTGTGAATATTAAGAAAACTGTTGACAAGTAAAGCTTCAATAGCGGCCTGTGAGACCGATATAGTGGTTTAAAGGTTAAAACAGATATATAGAAGGTAACAGATATATATACAGGGTCCATCATCTTTCATCATTGGTAAAAATCTTTTTATAATAAAATACTGCGTATAAAAATAACATTATTTGATTCATCATGGTTCCTAAAGGTCATCGTGGTCTCACTTCCGGATTTTTTAATCTTTCAGGGGTTTCAAGGTCAGCGTTTGCGGCCGTCAACACATCTTCAAGCCAGTGTCCGTTCAGGCCATGTGGTAAGTCTGCATCTCTGATAAACGGAACTGGTTTCGTAGCGACGTGTAAGAATGGAGCAAAAAAATAGCGGCTCTCAAGCGTTTTTTATGCTTTACATAACGGCTGTTTAATACTGTGTCTGCATTTTTAATGTTAAGTCGGCCTCTGCACGCAGTTACACTGACATAAGGAATAACGTTAATTTTAATAGAGTATGGGTATGTGCTATCGGAAGTTTTAATTTACTTAATCGTCTGTACTAATAAAATAATTTGCATTGCTTTACAAGAAGCTATTATTTCTCTGTACATATTTTTGGGAGAGAAAAAATCGATGAAAGTTTCAAATGAAATATACATATATTCGGCCAATTGTTAGATATAAAAAAACATACAGTACTGTCCGTAAAAATTGCTCAAGTTATCGTTAATGTTTTCGTATTTAAGTAATACGAAACTGCAGAACAATAATTTATCGTGATGCACAATCTTCTTGCGTTCTTGCGGTATTTCGTCGGTTTCCGATATCTCGTCGGCTACGCAAGACGAGCCGTGCGATTGGAAAAGGAGGGTCATAGACTTAACAACCGTAGCTAATAGATAATGCCGGTGTAATTACATGACGGATGACCCGAGACGACTGTCGTTCGCGGAAGACGCGACGGGCGAACACAAGGAAACTCCAGGCTGGGGCAACGAGACATTTTTCATGTGGAATTATCTTTAAATTAAATTATTGTGGATTTATGCATCATCGCTCGAAATAAGTAAAATAATTAAAACAAAGAAAAATGGACTCTAAATTGAACCATGAACTCATCATTAAAGAACGATGATCTTTCTTAGACATTCTGCTCGTACTCTCGAAAAAAATTTAATTGAGGTTTCACGAGAATAAAGCAAATGTTTCACGAGAACAATTAAATTGTTCCTGGCGACTGGTGACATATGGACTATGATTGATCTTTGAAATGCATCTGGTCTGGTGCGCCCGCGCGCGCACGTATGTGTTTTTATCTCATGATTTGACAAGCGTGACTCATGCGACACGAGGCGTTGCGTTGAGATGGATTCTGGGTACTATAAAATTTCAGTCGATGCTACAATTGAATCGTGAACCATCTGTATCTTTTTGTTTCTCGTACGGTACTTTCGCAACGCATGCATTCGCGTATACGCGCGATAATGTGTCAAATATTATACGCCACGGTGAAGTCCGCGCTGAATTTAATTCGGGGGTGAGATGAAGAAGATGTTATCGATGCGGAAGAGGCTGGACCAGCACGAAAAGAAAAATCAAGCGTGGGCCGTGACTTAATTGGTCGACATCACAATTGCTGTATGCGCGACCGGACAGACAGCGGGAACTTTCTTAGCCGCCCAACCTTTTCCGGTGCTACATTTTTTCGGCGCGAGCGAAAACAGTGCCGTCTCCTCCCACACGAATCAATTATGCTTGAGCTCTCTCCTTATAACATTGCTTTGATCAATCAAATAGAACGGGAAATTGCTCCGTGAAATTAGATTAATAAAAAAAATTACGTTCAATTCTCGAAAGTTACGTTAAAATTACGTTAGAATTTTTTATTCGATAATTTAGATGTATTTATCAGCATATTGCAAAAAAAGGAAGATATTTTGTCTTAAAAAGACGATCTTTAAGGAATCTTTTAAGAAACGATTTATTTCTTCAGTATATTTGTTTTGAAAAAAAAAAAAGATATTGAAGCTAATAGCATTTATATATGATAGAGTATGTTTTTCTTATTCAACATTGCAAGTAAAAATCACATTCATATCTCACGTGCTCGGACACACCCTTAAAAATGAAATAATTTTCTAGAAATTTTAAATAGTTCAGATTTTTTTTATCAAATTGATGCAACTGCTAACTGTTGCGTTATCAATTATCGAATATTTTGTAATCGATTGTTATTTAATAATACATAAGCGTTTTGCTCGTCATAATTAGTTACATATTTCAAAAGTTATTCAATATGAGCATGTCAGAATCAAATACATCGCCCAGCGGTCATCGGAATAGGCATCGTCTCCTTATTCGTCTTATTCGCGTGACCTACGACTTCGGATTTGTTATTTCTGGCACTGCCGTGTGTGCTTGGACGGTGTGTCTGGATTATAAATAGTCTTGCCGCCGATCTCGCCACGTGCATTAGCGTTAACCCGCGACGGATTTTTGCAAAAGTGCGATCGGCTCAGCCGCGCGTAGGCGCAAACACCTTTGATGTCTACCGTAATGTGAATTTTCGTGGGTGTACTAATAGATTAGTTCGCAAATTGATTTTCGTATGCGTACTCGAAGCTGTGAGCTCACGATACTCGCGCAGTAGAAACGGAATCGGATTCAAGTGGATTCTTGAAGAAGAAGTGCAGAAAGAAGAATACGGTATTATCAGTGCGAGAAAGAATTTTTTTTTTTATTGTAAAAATAACTATTGAGACGAAGAAAATTAATTCTTCTAGAGAAAATACGGGAATAAAAATACGAAAAAGTAAAGACACACAATTATTTAAAAAAAATGAAAAATGAAAATATGTGTCATCGTGAATAGAAATTTAAATAACAATATAAATATAACCTAGTGAGGTTGAAACTGGTATCGTGAAATTGCTACGTATGAGTTAATAGAGAATTAAATATTATAAAAATGTTTGCTCGCCTTTGGCCCGTTTTTATTTATATTGTTATTTACAAAATCGAGATGTATTTTTTATTATTTAGAAAATTTAAAGTTTATTGATATTGGTTTCTACCGTATTTTTTTATTTTTAAAATTATCTTTACAAGTAAAATTGCATATATTTCGAAAGCAGAAATACACCTTTTCAATGTAGCAATTAATTATGAATTATAACGCTTAAAATTCATTAATAAATATACATAATATTCAATTATATTAATTATAATATTATTTAATTATTTCATTAATATTATTAATGAATTTTGTGCGGAAAAATTCGACAAGAGTGAACGTACTCTTGTTTCAGCACTTCGTGGATTCAAAAATAAATGTTTATAGTCGGATCAACTCTTGCAATGAAAACGATTGTACCACTGCACAATTGTTGCATTCAAGTCGATTACTGCGCAAACCGTGACGTGTCGAAAGGCGTCTGTACACCGCGAACGGACGCCGCGCCGCACCGCGACGTCGAGAACACCATCGTCGCTCGCCTCCCATCTACGACGACGTCGGGACGTCCCTCGTCGTCGTCGTCCTATTTTTAGAGAAGCCCCGTTGGTCTCGACCATCTCACGCACCGTGGTGGGGTTGGTTATACGGCCGCGGACCACCGCCCGCGCCATTTATGGGCGCGTCGCGACGCGTGGTCACTTTGCCGAATTTCACCACGTGGTCGAACGACACTGAACAAACCCCCCGTGGAATCACGTCGTTTCCGCGTGCATGCGTAGTGCGTACGTACGTGCGTGCTTGCGTGCGTTTTCGCACGAGACCGCATTCCCGCGCTCGGTGTCGTATTGTTGCGTTACGCGCGTTTCTAAATACTACAAACGCTATTGTTGATCCTTATTGATCGGTCTTTATTGATGACGCGATAAGTATCGCTATTGTACAGCTGGAAAGAATCGGTGGCATTTAATTTTGGATGAGAATTATAGTATCAATTCATTGTAATTTAAATTGCTGAAAAGGACTGGGAGTTAACACCTAGTATAATATACACGGAGAGAATTTTATTTTAAAATTTACCCTGAAAATCATGTTAATTGTAGGACAATATAGTATTTCGAATTTTATGTGATTTTTACTATTTTTTTAAATATATACTACAACAAATTTATTGTAGTGCACAGTAAAATTTGTCGAAATACTATGTCGTTCCACGATTAAAATGATTTTCAGGAAAAATAATAAAAGGAAATTTTTCTCCGTTTAGGATTGTTATTTTTGACTTACTTCGAATTTTCGAAGCTTCGAAGTTAACTTCAACCTTTTGAAGTTTCGAAAAATACATTCGTGTAAATTTAATTAAAAAATTATTAAATTTTATTAATTTTATAATTTTAAATTTTCTGTTTTTAAAATTGTTTTATACTGAGGAAGATTTAATGACGCCAAAACAATTATATTAATTTATTATATTGTTCATCTATTTACAAATAAATTTATTTTTTTTTATTTTCTTAATTTGATTGTTCTATTGATTATTTTCTTTCCTTATTTACATACGTATAAGTATCAAGTTTAATTATTAATTTGTAATATTCCAGGTTATAATACTTTCAATTTTTTTAGGAATAATTACGTATATCTATTTTGAGCATATATATTAATTTTTTTTATTTACAATATTTGTAAATTTTCTGAATAAATTTATTTAAACGAATGCATTTTTCGAAACTTCGAAGCTTCGAAAAAATTCGAAGATTTTAATGACGAAGCTTTGAATCTTTGTATTGCGAAATAAATAATTAATATGTACAGAGACAATGCACAATTCATTTACATTGCAATACATTTTTTAGCGCCTTAATTGCGAATACTGTTGCTTCAGATAGTAACAATATATATTTATATTAAAAATATTGAAAATACTAAAATATTGAAAATAATAATTAATATTCTTATAATATAAAAAGTTAATTTGTGAACAATATACATACATACAAATTACATATAATGTACATATTGTAACAACAACAAATGAAAATGTAAATTTATTGATATTGATATTATTATTTCATCCATGCTAATTTAATTAATTCTGCCCTGTACATACATATAAATGACGAATATGATAATACAAAGTAATGAAGCGCACTGATTATAAGAATCAAGTTTTGCATCTATCTGCTTTCATGATCAATATGATTATAATAATATTATAAGTAGAAATTCTTTGTTCTATTATCTTTGTGTTTGCACTTGGAAACTATCATAAGAATAATATTTTTGTCGCGTATAGGAGTACTTAAGGGCCGTCGCGAAAGTTTACCTCCGTTTGCTCATTGTGGATGGCCGACCTCTCTATAAACGTGACCCACATACATAATTGCGTCTGAGAGTATCTACTTTGTTTCGACTTCAAAAGTTTCTCGTTCACAGACGGGAACTCCTCTCCGATTCTGAGATTCGCCGCGCCGCCGCTCAGTGTCAAGCGTGAAATATTAGACGTACTTGGTTCTCGTAGCATATAGTCTTGATATTTTCTTTGCGAGCCGACGTGAATACGCAGCGCGTAGAAGGAAGGCTGTTTATTTATGAACGTTCATCCGCCCGGCGATTATTTTTCGATCCATTGTTACGCGTATTCTCGGGGAAACCGTTTCTAGCGGCACGATTGGATGCGAACGTTTCAGTCGGTTGAGACATTATTAATCTGGATTCCTGTCGATGTTGTTGTCGATCTCTTTTTACGCGATACCTTGACACAGAATTTCCGAACTGCCGGTCGTCGCGCGGCGGATTATGAACGTCTAGCAAAGTGTACCAGCTGGTACCTGATACGGGTTATTAACTAGTATGTATTTGATAGTTTTTTTATTGTTAGTATTTAATGAATCGCTGAACTAATCAACCGTCTCGTAAAGCATTTTATGTAAATGTATAAAATAAAAGATCGCATAATTCAATTGGGATCTTAAAAATCTTAACGTTGACAAAGAGAAAGATAGATTAGGGAGAAGCATGTGTATATATAACAATGTTAATGTAAATAATTTGCATGCTAGAGAAGCTCACATTTAGATTCTTTTTTGTGTTAAGATTTAGATAATATTTATCCAAGTGACATATCTAATATGTTAAATTTTGAATTACATATATTAACGGGGTAAAGAAATAAAGTTTAATACTCAAGGAATACATTCTATTATACATACTCATTTTCAGATTTGTATGCGGAAAAAACAATTTTGTTGAAAGATCTAAAAATTTTGCTAAAAACAGAACTGAAAATAATTTTTTATTGAATCATTAAAATAATTTGTTGGAATGTTAAAACTGATAAGTATTGCTATAAAACGTTTTGATATTCTAGCAATCATTTTGACTTTTGCACAAAATAATTTTGACTATTGAACAAAAATTATTTTCAGATCTGAATTCAGCAAAATTATTCTTTCCGTGTATAACGAAGAAAATCTTGTAAAACAATTTCTTATTTTTAATAAGTTATTATAAGATTTATCCAAGCGATATATATATCTTATCTAAATATTAAATTTTTAATTATATTAACGGGATAAAGAAATAAAGTTTAGTACACAAAGAATACATCCTATTATACAATACATACTCAGATTTGTAACGAAGAAAATCTTGTAAAACAATTTCTTACTTTAAAAAATGATTATTTAAATTTTTATGTGACGATACACGTATGTGAACATGCAATATAGAAATATCTGATAGTTTTGCTGGCTAAATCATTATGCGTATCCTACTCCAGATATCCGATTCAGCGGACGACAGTCTGCGATCTGGTTTTTGTTCTGGTCGGTGCAAAACGTGTCAGGTCGACTGGTTTCCAGGCCGTAGTGACGGGTGTTCAGGCGTGGTGAATGTCCAGCGGATGAGTGCTCCCCGTCCCCAATCGCGCAAAGATAACTTTCCGCGTAGAGGTTTCCTCTAACGATCGACTCCAATTAGCGCGAAGAGCCGATTTGATTGAGCGTAAATCGTGTATGTGCTTGCTCTTTCACGCGCGGAGGGAAAGCCAATGTTAGCCAATGAGGCGGCGTTAAAAGGTGATAAAAGGCCAAAACAGTACGGCGCGTATATTTTTTTCACAACCGCGGTAGACAGGAAGCCGCTTCGCGGGATCATCGGGAATCAATGAACTTCAAGCGGACAGCCGGTCGGGAACCGGTTTCCGGATGACGAAGACGAGAACTCGAAATGACACCTCGTTCTATGATGAGGCTGCCGACACTCGTACAGCATTCTCATCATGGATGCGATCGTGTCGATAGCGCGAGCGGTTGCGTCACGTTCCCATGTCTCTCACGCCTCGAGATCTATTTAAAAAACTTATTGTCCATTAATTTGACATATCAAATTATACTTTACATTGTAATTTATTATCATTATAATTTATTTTATCATATTACAATAAAAATAATAATTTTTATTAAAAAAATTATTAAGAGAAAATTAAGAATAATTATTATTTATAGAAATATCATGTTATATGTAAAAGCAATTCAAATCACAGCACGAATTTGTATAGATGCACTTGATACTAAATTCATTCTTTTTTTTCAATAAAAATTTAATAAACTTATTTAAAGTTTTAAATAAGTTAGCTAATATTTAATGAATTAAAAATATATTACATTATTTGAAAGGGATCTTATTTTGTGTCTAAATAAAAAATTTACATTGCAGAACTAATACTATTTATCGATACATTTATAATCCTGATGACAATTTTTTTTAATGGTAATTACATTATGTAGGTACTATATATATTAGAGGTGTGCGAATAGTTCGAATTTGAATCGAATCGAATTGAATTACAATGGATTCGATTCAAGATCTATAAGATTCAAAATCGAATAGTTCAAGAATTTCGAATCAGCAATGGTTCGATTTCAAATTGATCGTCTTTTTTATTTGCTTCATTTTTATCTTCCGCGTAACCTTCTTATATCAAGGTCATCATATATGTAGAGTGGACTGAGCATCATATTAGACAAATGTGACGCCTGTCCTAGAATGAAAGATATTACGTCTTAAGCATATGTTTGTCTCTTTTGCTAGCATCTCATTGGTAATTTTGTCTTCCGCTGGAATTAAATTATTAATGAGATGTTAGCAAGACAAAATAAGCCTAACATATAGTATCTCTCACTTTAGTGCGGGCGCGCGTCTTGCCTAATGTATTTTTATTAATTACATATTTTCTACTTTAAAATATATGATCATGATCTTTCGTAATAAGACGTAAATCGAAAATAGATCTCCAATGTGTTCAAACCATTGCGTAAAATAATAAATCGTAAATTTTGATTACGTTTAATAGGTAATATAAATTAGGGAAAATTTAATTCGATCCGGACATGTTATTAAAAATTCGATTCTAACGCAAATTGATTCACACACTTCTACTATATAGTATCTCCTTTAATATATTAGGAGTTATCCAAAAAAAAGGAATAGTTTATTCCTGTTTATGAAATTATAACGAATAAATATCTTTAATCCTTTATCTTTAATCCTATATCTTGATACAGATGATAATTTTAATTAGAAATGACATGAATGAACAAACTTAATGCGACTATGAAGTGTTTAAATCGTAAATACCTGATAGAAACGGAGATGATAACAAGTTATCCTTATCGTCGCACAATATTGACAGGCACGAGTGATATCTCTTATGAATACGTCTTTCTTCACGCGACGATCTAAGAGACGTCGGTAAGAGATGCTGTCATTATCGGCGAAATTAACTGATTGACGGCATGCTTGACTTTACCTTTGCCGCGCCTTGCTTTATATTTTCACGCGGAGGTTGTCGACTCTGATTCCCGTTTTCACTTTTTGTCAGAGAAACCTCGGGCACCGATTTCAACGCAAAGTCGCTTTCACGTCGTCCAATACCGATTTATCGTTGTCAGAGGAGTCGTGGTGACCCGTCGGCATTTCGAATACATGAGCCTAAAAAAATCTGATGCTGTTTCGTTTTCAATCGAGAAGCATTGTGCTTCCGCGTTCAGACATTACAAAAATAAATGTTTTTCACTCGAGATTGAAAAAAAGATTACCTACTACAAAATTTTTAACGAAATTAAATAACGCATTGCCGTCATTTATCATTATGTATGTCATAATCTGCATATTTATAACAAAAAAAATTTAATTTATTCCTTCATTCTTGTTACATTTGTTTATTAGAGTGTTCTGTTAACATTTCAAAACGTTTATATCATTTTTAAAATTAATAGCATGAATTTTCACGTTTATTAAAGTCATCAGAATTATGCGCGAATAATAAGAATCAATTAATCTTGCAATGCGAGCTTTTTTTATAGTCAGATGTTTCTCAAATATACATATATTTGTAAATTATAAAATATATGTGATCTCGGTTTTATAAATGCAAATTTCCTTCCTTTTACCAGTTTTTTGTTGTACTATTTAAAATAACGCTCAGCAGATTAATTGAATAGATTTCGTTGCCACTGGTTGCTGCTCGCATTTTAGTGTAGACCGCGCGTGCTCGTATCATGCGCGCTTTGCACGCATATTTGCGGGACACGCTTTACAAGTCCGTGATATGGTGTTTAATGGAATTCGTCTGTCGTGCGCAGGCGGGGACGAGCGATATAACTTGATTCTCCCGTCCGCATCAGTTGACGGCCGTGTTGCCCAGATAACAGAGGCGGACTCGAGTTCCCATGCACGTTATCTCGTCATCAGCCTTACACCTCCCTCAATTTCATTACAGTAGCTCGACGTTGGTATTCCACCCGGAATACAAGGAAAGTAAAATAATATCGAGGTATTACTTTACTTTAGAAGAAGACGTAGCTACAAGGAGATAGCGTGGTCTTATCGCTGTTTCTGCATTTTTTTATATAAAAATTATTCAGTTTTAAACGAGAAATCTGTTCCTGCACGCGTTAATTGCGAATGTATGTACATATCAATTCTGTTCCTATCTCACGTCCTCACGTATTCCTATACCTCACGTCTGTTGTCGATGCGCGATAGCTTTTGCAGGAACTATCACGAACTTCCGCCATCTCTCCAGTCTCCAAGTCTCGGTTCCGTCTATTGTGGCGTTGCTTTGTTTTCCCTGCCGTATCAAGTTCCCCCTTCGAAGGGGCGTGCGCTGGGGGGATAACTTTCGGTTAACTGATAGAACAGAATGCGCGATAACTTGGTTGCGTCTCTCTCCCTCGTTGCATAACCGAATATGCAATGTGATATCGATGACATAATGACGAAAACCATGATCGATTGTAATAACGTGCCCATATGTAACGCCCATTGTTCGTATCTTTCCTACGGCAATTAGTTTCTACTTCGATATACGCTTCGCGCGCACCATTTATTCGCTATTAATGAAATATAACACACACACACACAACAGGCATTTAACATTAATATTATATTACTTTTATTATGTATAGGATATTTCTAACATTTTAAGTTCAATTGATAATACGTTATATAATTAAACAATTAAAACAACTACATATATACAGATATATATAGGTATATACAAGGTGTCTTATACTCAATGGTACAGCGCTTGTGGGCAGGTAATGTGGACCAAACTGAACAAAAAAGTCCTCTATCATTTTGCGATCTTCACAATAGTTATTAAGATACTAATCATTTTAAAAAAAGAAAAAATTTTACATAATGGCCAAGTTTTTGCTTCACTAAGATCGGAAGAGCACA
>NW_012028687.1:19234-35292 GCF_000956235.1 Wasmannia auropunctata | reverse complement strand
TATGAGACACCCTGTATATGTATATAGTATATATATATATATATATATATATATATATATATATACATATGTACAATATAAATATATAAATGTTGATGATGTACCCTAAAAAACCTTTTTAAAAATATTGAGATTGTTCAGAAACAAATATTAGTTAATATGTATAAATAGCTAAGTATTTGATTAGACAAACAACATAAAAGTATTTACATACAAAGGAATTCATGCATTTTAGGCGATTTGAAAAGCATGCAATGAATTGGATTCACCTTTTTTCTTATTCAATTTTACTTGCTTCATTAATTACTAAAATTGGTTAACTTTTCGCACTTATTTTAACGACCATTTTTTTAAATAGATTCGGTACGTTTTATTTCCATAATTTGATTCTTTTAATTCGGCATATAAAAGTATTAAGATAAAAATATTGAAAAGTCAATATTTTTAGAGAAATTTGATATTTATTATAGTATATTTTAACATAAAATATAAAATATCTTGTAAACTATTAATTTTTCAATAATTATATCTTAATATTTTTATGTACTGAATAATGAGAATTAATTAGTGTGGTGTAAAGAAAACATATTATTTTTCAGAAAATATGTAATTGTACATTGTAAATTATATAATTTTTTAAAATGTAATTGTGTTTTTTTTATATTAAGTAATTCATCTCATAATTATATGCATAAAAATACTAAAATACTTATCAAAAAATGAATAGTTTATAACATATTTTATACTTTATATTAAAATATAATATAATAAAGTATAAAATATCTTGGAATTATTGATTTTTCGTTAACTTTATCTTAATACTTTTACAAATAGAATTATTAAAGGACTTATTATGGAAGAAAATATCTCGAATCCATTTTAGAAATGTAAAGAAATTTATAAATTGAGAAATTGATCTTGATATCTTCAAAGCACATCAACTTGGACAAAAATTATTATAATCATATGGAGCCTCTTCCGTATAATTTTGATTAGACATATCTTTTTCTGGATATCATAAATTCTAAAATATATAAGATTGTCATAATTACTGCCTCATCTTGTATTTTAATAAAATTTATAAATTAGTGATATTTACTTCTAAAATCATAATTTGGATTATTATGATTATTATTAATACATTTAAAAACTTTTGACCGACATTATACATATATACATACATATCTATTTTTTAAGTAATCAAGATTATCAAGAGAAAGTTAATTGAGAATTTCTGTTAAATCTGAATCAAGACATCATCTTTTGTAATGATTATATGGTACTTGTATATCTATGTATATATATTTTTGCTTATTAAAATTCATAGTAAAGCAAATTTTTTTTTAAATGGTTAGTATCTCAATAATTATTGTGAAAATCGCAAAATGGTAGAGGACTTTTCGATTCAGTTCTGATTAGTTTTATAGTAATGTTCTGATATGTTATAATATATACGTGATATATGTGATACATACGAACAGTCTTATAAATAAAATTTACACAAAATTTAAACAAATAAAAAATGTATTTGTTATTTGTTACGCTTCTCTTCTGACGATTGCACATTATCGTCATAATTGATCACATCAGACTGTGCAACATAGCATTGCAATGTTTATGTAAAAAAATCATCACAGTTTTCTAATTCAGTAAAACCCACGTTATAATCCTTAGTTTTGCCATTCACAATTAATATAATTATACGCAATTCTTATCTGTAATGCACAAATAAATATTATTAGCAAACTTAAGTATGCCATTGTCAAAACATATGTATTTTAGAAAGAGACATCTCTTAACGTTCAATTTGCAGAATCTCGCTTCGGTATGTTTTTTCGTATAAATCTTGAAATGATGATCGATTATTTTACATCGTGGAGAATCATCTTTGTAGAATAAGCAAAATTTAAATCAGGATTGCATCCATGTAATAAAACTTATATAGAAACTTATCTGACATTCATATAAATCTAAAAATAAAAATTGTAGTATTTAGTAAAATACACTGTGAATTTTAATCCCTCACAATCTGATATAACTGGCATAGATAATCTTAGCGATGACAGGCCCTGTCAGAGAAATCAGCGACAATCAGTGCGCGGAAAAGAATCACCAGACACTACACACGCGCGCTAATGATTACAACTAATTAAATAATGACACAACATGAAATAAATAACCTTAGTACAAAATCTCCGCAATGATCTCCGCAATAACAGCCGCTTACGAAGTAAGCGCAGCAAGAAAACCAATCAGCATCACGGAAAAGCGGCAACAATATTTTCGAGAGATGAGAGTTATCGATGTCATGCCTTTTTTTAGATAGGGAAAAAAGATATAAATCAACTTTGATAACGCAAGCTGCCTAAGATAATTAGACCAGTAAGGGAAAAAAATTAGCTTGAAAAAATCTTACAATTGAAAAGATAATTAGATATACAGAATGTATCTTATGTAGTACTCACTTATTATATAACGTTCCTTGTAAAAAAAACCGAATCGAAAAATTCTAAACCATTTTTTACAATGCAGTAATTACTGCAGTAATTACTTCATTGAGCATTGTAAAAAAAATGGTTCAAGATTTTTTGATTCAATTGATTTTTATAAGAAATAGTGCTATATGATTGGTAACGCTATTTAAAAACCATCTTTTTTACAATGCTTAATGAAGCAGTAATTGCAGTAGTGATTATTAGTAATCACGTCATTGAGCATTGTAGAAAAAAATGGTTTAGGACCTTTTAGGCTTTTATTTTTCTTACAAGGAATAACACCACATAATTAATAAACGCTATTTAAGATAAATTCTGTACAGAACACAAATGAGGATAAAGTTAATGAGAAAATGGTTGACGTTAATTTCAATTTGCGACATATGGTATTTTACCTTTTGTTTTTATAAGGCTTAATTCAATTGTCACTTCCTGCGATAGCACTTTTGCTTAGAGCATATATTACTGGAAGGAGAATTGCCTATACCGTCCATGCATCGAGCTGAAACCAACATCTGTGCGAGAGAGAAAGGTATAGATTCCAAATTGTTTGTAATGCGCATGTGCCAGTCAGCCCTCACTTAGCCCCGTTTTTCTTTTTTTTTTAAAGATTTTCAAAAAATAAGAAATTAGGCAAAACGGGCTGAGTGGGGGCTGAATGGCACATGTGCATTACAAGCAATTGGGAATTTATGCCTTTCTCTCTCGCACAGATGTTGGCTTCACGTTCAACACTCTATTCTCCTTCCAGTAATATATGTTCTAAGCATTTTCGTGAGGGCAATTTGCCTTTAGCTTTAGGTCAGCTACGTCTTTTTCGTTTATCCGTCGACTCACTCTGAACGTTGAAAGACAAGTCGACGACAAAGGGTCATTCGACAAGATTGGTTCCGGTTGGAAAGCTGACCGTTATTCCATTATACTGGTAGTCTTTGCCTGAAGGTAGAGAGAAATGTCACTGTACATCTTCCGCTAAGTACGACTAGATCGCTAAGAAGTCGATCTAGCTCGGGAAAGCTTAGCCGCGAGCGTTGTCTTGTACTACACTTCTTATTTTAGCGACTTTTTAAAACCTATTTTAAACCAAACGTCGTTCGACTCTTATTTGATGATCAAAGGGAAATCAACGATAATTTTTTGATAAATGTTCCAACGAATGTAAGGGAGACCGGGGACAAAAGTAACAGTTGTAACATCGTGAATATTTTTAAAACTATAATAGGTATATGTATGTGGCGGTGAGGCAAAAATCATTAGACGGATCGACATTGGTTTGTTAGTTCCTTGTCGATCCAAACGTGCACGTGTGCAGGAGCAAAAAATACTTTCTTTATTCGTTAAGTAAGTTTTATTATGTGCACAAAATCTAAAATATTTTTATTTTTTAATGGTGAAGTTATAATTACGAATTATCTAAAAAGGTTTTAGTGATCCTTTATGTTGATGATTTGCATATTTTAATTGATTTTTATCTACATATTTATTTTTAAACTTTACTTTGAATTATAAAATATCATTAGGAGACAATTGTAACATCGATGCCTGGAGACAGTTACAATTGTCTCTGGATTTGCTTGGTTTTATTTAAATGTTTTTTTCAGAATGTTATTTGAACTTATTAGAAAAAAAGAGAGCTTTTTTCCGGTTTTATATAGATTTTGTCTCTTTTATTTTATTACAGTTAATTTTATTAAATTATAATTATATATTATATATATCCATATAATCCATACATTAACATATATGATTATAAATAATTGTAATGCATAAAACTTATTAAATAGCTAAGTAACCTATAAATAATATACAATCGTCTCCCTCTACTGTTACAACCGTCCCTGGGACTGAGAACAGTTGTAACAGTATTCCTCATAGTGTTTAAACAGTAATAATTTTTTTTCTAATTACATTACAAGAATAAACACAAAAAAATTTTGTACTTAAATAAATTCTACATCTAAAAATATAGGTTCTTTTTATGTAAATATTATAATTTAATTGTTATAAGACTTTAAATTCAAAATTTTACTTTTGTCCGCGGTCTCCCCTAAACGAACGAACGTATACTTTCTATTTTTAGAACCGGGTAATCCAAAATATTTGAACTAATTGTAATCAAGCTTCCAAAAAAGAAAGATCTGTAAAATCTGCGAACTTCTGCTTCTACAAATCTTTTTCTTGTGTATGCTAACGTACATTGTGCTCACGGAAATCCCCTTGCTTTTAAAGTCATTTGTGCATCGATACAAAACTGGCTTTAACAAAACTGGAGCTAGATCTCCATTTGGTTAAGCATCTCGCGTTCCATAAAGAGCGCTCTCTGCGAGAGAGCGAAGTTTCACGAGGAACTCTCGTGGAATTACAAATCCTAGTGGGATTTAACGTGCGTCAGTGGTGTCGCTTTGCGATCGACAAAACAGTCGCGACTCGATACGCAGCGGCTGGAATCGATGGAAACTAAAAGTGCGGCGCGCCATTTAATTGTTTTTCATGGTTCGGTGCGCAGGATCCGGTGGAGACTTGCGGAGCACCGGCCGGCGCACCGGGTGCCGGTGAGATCCCTATCGGCGACCGGCCGGTGTGGTAGTGTCTTAACCAGGTACTCGTTGATGTCACCACGGTTGTTCTCGCCGCGTTCCCGTGCGCGTCTCGTGCAACATAATCGTTTTCATTCCTTTCACTGTTGTCATCGCCACTTGAGAGAACAGGTTGGGCGCAAACGCGACGGAATATTTTTGCATGGCCAAAATCGAGGCGAACGATCGGATCAAATCGGATTAAATTATAAGTTGCTGAACGAATTCTTCATGAATCACGGAGATCTAACAAGCAACTTGATAGAAATTATGAAATAAATTGCAGTGAAAAATATTTTAGATGTTTTATTTTAGGCTTTTCGATGTTATTTCTTCCACAGCGATAATTTCTAGGAAAATGTAAATGTCATTTGTTGTAAATTAATTGATCGTCGCGAATTAGTTGTTGAAATACATAAATTGATGAAGATTTGTTTTCCTGCTAATTTTAATTATTAACATTAAAAATTAAAGAAGTGTAATGAAAAATAACGTGATAAATATGTTTTGAGCCGATAAACATGTTTTGATAGGAAATAATTTATAACAATTATTAACAGACTTGAAAAACATTGAATATGATGAAATATTAATCAGAATAGTTATAATCTATGTAATTATAGAAAAAATTATCAATAAATTTAATCCTGGAGAAAAATGTATCTATCAAGAAAAATTCGAATTTTAAATCTGTAGGAAATTATAGATTTAAAATCTAAACAAACAGCAACACGAGATCACACAATTTCAGCGTTTATAGAAACATAAGAAAGAAAATTATTGTAGGTATTATTATTTATACTTGGGAAATAATAGAAAAAATGCTGTTAAGTGCTGTTTTGGATTTTAGCTTTCTCATTATAGGGCTTTGAATGCTTTCAACGAAGAAAAATATCATGAAAAAGTTGTAACGGCTAATTAACATTCTCAGCAAAGAATAATTGAGAGGTCGTAACAACAAGATACAGGTTACTATCGATATCTAAAGATACATATCGTTTAGGTACAGTTACACTGCGATGAAGAACGTAATTAAGCGTATCACGATGAAATCTAAATCGCGCGAGTATCAAGAGTAAAAATGCAAATGCGCGCGAGACGTTCAAATAGTCCCTTGGTTTCTGCGTAATTATTATTCGGCTTCTATTAGCGAAACTATTAAAACTAAGCGCGTTGAACGTTTTTTATTAGACAAAAGCATTAACACACAAGTTTTTCTCTCTTTCTCTATCAAAAATGAACGCTTAACTCATCTGGTTTTAAGATTGTTGTATACATATGTGCGCGCGTGCGCACATATGTGTGTGTGTGTGTGTGTGTGTGTGTGTGTGTGTGTGTGTGTGTGTGTTGTGTGTGTGTGTGTGTGTGTGTGTACACAATATACATATATGAGAATGCATTCAGATCGAAGTTATTATCAAAGCGTGTTCAGAATCGTGCGTGCTCAGAATCGTCAAAATGTTCCCCGAGAATTGGAGAATCTATGGCAAGCATTTGTAACTTTCCGTGTAAAAAAAACTCCTTTTGATAGAAGGAAATTTTACATTATTTTTATTTTATTAATAATGAGTAATAAATTTTCTTCAACCACTGCTAGATGCTCTTTTCCCCATTATATATAGAAAAATGTGCATTAACCTATCAAATATTTTCCTCAAGGCACTTTGATCGATCCTTTGACGAAGTCATGAAAATTTATGAAGAATCGTGAAAACGCTGCATGATCGATAAAATAGGCAAAAGTACTTTTCAACATCATTTATTTGGTATTGCAGCTATCGCGTTGCTTATTTGATGATCTCGATCGCCGACTCGCTTTCCAATTTCTGCCGGATCTGCGATCCGGCTTACAGGCTGGATCACTATGTTCCTCAAGTATGTGCAGTGCAGCGCCTTATTTGTTCAGGACAATCGCGGTTGCAATCGCGGTCTCGCTTCCACGCGAAATGTCTACGCGCTATTCCACGTCGTAAATAGCGCAAGCCGACAATGCCGAAATGCATTGGATTCGCCGTCGCGCCGGCAACTTTCGCGAGATAGCCCTGTAGATCTCGCGGAGGAGGGCCCCTGCACATGCTGATTTCCGCAACGATTGTTCCACTTCTGCGCGTCGACCGTAAAGATTCACCGTGGAGGCCACCCCGACCGCAAAATAGGAATAATAATAAGCTTCGTATAACAGAAGCTATATAACTGAGCGAATAATCGTTCTCTCTTTACGACACCTCGCGATATGGACTTTCTTCATTCCCGATGCGGATAATGCCCGTTCTCGCTTTACGACGCAATCACGTTCGGCAGCACTGACTTTTAGTCATCATTCGAATGATATTTGCGTTCGTTCGATATTTCTTATACACGTGATGTCCGGAGTGGCGATTTCTTTATGCATCCCCCTAATCGACTCTCGGCTTTCTTTCTACGAAAACATTTGTGGTTTTTAAATTGTCGATGGTTGGAAACGACTGGCTCTTAAAGAATTAAGCTTTTCAAATGTGGAAGCATACACTGAGAAAAAAATTTGTTGAAAAACGCAAAATTTATTTCATCTTACCAAAATATTTAGTCCGATATGTTCAACTGAACGTTACTACGATGACATAATAATTTGTTACTATTATAAACAAAATACTATTTTTTTACTAAACTATTTTGTTTCAACAAAAATTTATCGTATTAAAAACACACACTATTTATTATCCCCATCAGCATTGTTTAGTCAGTTTGATTGACTTGAAATTTGAACAAATATATTACTTGGATAAATAGCATGCAAACACAAATAAATACTACTAATATTTCGAACAAAATAATTTAATTGATTTGGTTTAGTTAATTCTTAATTTAAAAATTTTGATGACATGAATCAAATTATACCTTTCTTTGCAATTAAAGAATTGTTGAATCAACCATTGGATCAAACAACTACAAATTTAGTTCGTACAATCAATTTTTTTCTCAGTGTACTTTGACGTATCTCTTTAAAAATAATTTCGATGGATTATTTGTTGTGGATTCGACTGAATCGATGGAATTTACGACGTGTGCTATGTGGCCGTATCGGCTCCGTTTAAATTTTTGCGATGGTTCGCGTTACGTTATGGTAGTGTGCCTGTCTGATGATGCTGGATTTATTTTTATACTTAATATACGACGCGCGTCGCGTCATACTTTTCTAGAATCGATATTCAGCAATGACTCTTCCGTTACCCATTGTTATCACCGTAATGCGACTCAGAATACCATTAATCAGCAACGTCAGATATGCTTTGGCAAGCGAGTGCACCTCGTGCTAAACGAGTTTAACATATAGGCGAACGTGATAAATCGTCTTCTCCTTGGCATCCAGTCTCTATTCTAGGCTACGGTAAAATTCCAAGGGAATCAATCATTATCGCGATATTAAGTCAGCTATATTCCGTTTAAAGTACGCGATTTATCTTCGCTTGGCATTCGAAGTGCGTAAAGCAAGATTCTTTCCTGCCGCTTCCCAACCCGCGTATTTAAAGAGTATTTAGCGGATGTAAATTTAAGAGTCATCGAAAGCGCGATCAAAGAATGAACTTCTTGCGCTTTCTTAACGCCATTACGCAACTTATCATCTGGGAAAGGATATTATCTGGCTCTCACTGCACCGAATCAGCTCTCACTATGCTTACTTATTACTGGAAATATCATTTTCAGTGAGAGTTGGTTCGATATAGCGAAATGAAATAATACGTATATATTTTTTTAACGATTAATTGTGTAATTTTTATTTATTTATAATTTATCATGTTAATATGATATATAATAATGTTTATTATTAATTAAATAATATTTAATATATTTATTATTATTTTTATTTGCTTTTTTAGTTCACTATATATTGCACTATATATTTGCACAAATAAGTTTTTACGTTATTTTTTGATGTTATTTTTCTGATTACTCTTTATGGAAATTAATGAAAAGAGGTCAGATCTTTTTACAAAAGTGTATCTTTAGAATCAACAATTTCTAAAAAAAATTACGCAAAATAAGATATTGTTATTGATTGATTTATTTCCGTCTTTTAACTATAAAATTTTTTTTAGATTCTTCAAAGTAAAGCACACGATTTGTAAATAGCGATCTGTACTTTGTTTGTAAAGAGAATAAGTAAGGAAAACTCTTTGTATCCCACTCACAACGGTTCTAAATAATTCATGGCTGTGCTTTTGAGGACTGGTTGAATGTGGAGGGAAATGCAGCAGGTGTATCTCGACTGCTTTGGCAAGCAGTTGCATCTGCGTTTCGCGATGGCGGGATAACCAGACAGGTTTCCTTCATTGTTCCATTCTTGAATGTCGCACCCGTTGTATCACTTGAGAAGTTCTCTTTTTTATTGAGATTTTATATGGTATATATGCAGAAACTCAATCTATTAAAATTTTCCGTCTGAAAATTGCTCTTGCCTTTATATTAATGACAGAAAAGTTTTATAAAAATAGAGTCCGTTATTAAAGTTAGTGTTGTGCCACATAATAGCCGGCAAAATGTCTGCCATCGACATAGAAATATTTTAATTTTGCAATGCTTTTCAATGAGGCAGTTGAAAGCAGTTATCTCTAATCACGTGTATGTGAATTTACATGCATATTACAACTCTTTAAAAGATTTAATACCTTTACGTATAAAAGTATTAAATGTATATGAATTATTACATGTATATTACACTCTTTAAAAGATTTAACTTTTCCCTAAAGTTTTAATACACACATTTTTTTACAAGTATGTTTAATGTTCGAGTTCTTGAAACTCAATTTTATCACATTAGCATATTGTTGCAAAACTATTATATAAAATTAATATAATTAATTTTAAAATGGTTTTGTATATTTCTACATGCAATCTTTGTCAGGATTAAGAAAATTCTCGTCTCTCTGATTAAGATGATGAGGCGATTTCCAGAATAACAAGACGGAAATAAAATTTGTTGATGGATGATAGGCCAGACGGTGCGTTTTTGCAAGTGGATCAGCCGGTTTTGTTCCAAATCGAGACGGGCGTGCGACCTCGCAAATCCTCAAAAGCGGGGCTTGTAGCGCAGGGTGTATCGTACATATTTGTACGAAACAGACGAGACATGTCTGCTCGATTCTCGTAGGGGCGATTCTGTAGCCTTGACAAGAATAACTCAGGCAAGGTCAGTGCGAGAGGGGACACGCTGATATCCGGTATATTCTCTGTATAACATTGTTCATTGTTCTACCTCGGTTTCTATGGATTTGAAGCTTTTAGAGAGATTTTCCCTGGTCTTTTGTGTAACACCTGGAAATCGCTAAATAATCTGATCGAATTTATCATTCATTTTTATATTATTTTATTTTTCACACTGATTATATTGTTGTTGATTATTTAGTAGGATTGTTATTAATGTGTGTGAACAGAATATCATAAAAAATTAAAAATAACGAGAAAAAGAAGGAAAAAATTAAACTCTTAGAAAAATTAGAAATATAAAATTGAAATAATGTAATAAAAAATTTGATTAATTATCTGCTAATGTATAAAAATGAATTTTTATTAAGAATTATTATTATTAGACATTTTTTTCTTACATGAAAGTGTGTATTAGATTTCGCTATATGCTAAATTTTATCAGGAAATAATTTTGTTTAAAAAGATGGAAAACATACAAATGTTATATTTTTTAAATTTTTAAACCGTTTGGCTTCTCCGGTTTGTCGGAAAACTGATTCAAATAGTATCACCGGCTGATAAGAGAAATGATAATAAATTGATATGATCTCTTCACTATATTTTAAAAAACTACCGTATATTTGCAAAAACATTTTTGCTCGCCTAAGGCTGCAGAATACGAAGCGCACGTACACGTCTCTCGTACGCAATTAATATTCATCTCGTATAATTGTGTTACCTACTCTGTGATTTTCACGATGACAAGTTGTGGACAGGAGATGTATGAGTGGTTTTTTTTGGCCCATGGCGTAATTAGATGAGCGTGCACCACCTCGAGCATTTGGTGATTAAGTCTCTCTCTCTCTCTCTCTCTCTCTCTCTCTCTCTCTCTCTCTCTTTCTCTCTCTTTGAAAAACTTTACACACCGTATAAACACACATTATTTTTTATTCTTTTTGGATCTCCGGTAATATGAGATTTTTTTATTAGATAAAGAAATTATATTAAAAACGATGAGCTCAGCAAACGTGTTAAATTTGGTCGATTTTATGTTCTTCAACTCACTCTTCTTAATTATGTCTCTCCTATAATAGATCATAGTACCACGATTGGAGATCGGTTAGTGTCGAGCGTTAATCGATGCGCGTTGGCGATGACATCAACTGGGATTCGGAGTCTCGTACGATCGGCCCGTAACAGCTCGTTTCACCAGGCGTTCCATTTATGTTCCACCGATGACGCGACTCATTACAATTAACGATGTCATGCCTAGCGGCTCAGTCCGTCTCCCGCTGTTGTTCTTGCCGGGTGGTCACGTAAAAGCTTTCGCGGCCTTAGGTCAAACAAGAGCTCTCAATTATTCCAAGGAGTGTGAAAAGTACCAATTTTGAATTTCGAATACGCAGTAACAGTGCAATTTACATAACTGCAGACGTACGTAAGACATCTTGAGGACAATAAGAGGTAAACGTGAAATGTTGCGGAGTATAAAAAGTTATAATCAAACGTGTAGTCTTGAGTGTATAAACAGCAAGTATAAATGCAGTATCGATACGCCTCCGTTATTATTGTGAGATTTATCTCGTTTCTCAATGCCTCCGAAGTGATGAAAATGTGAGCTTGCCGTCAGAACGATTTCAAGATATTTTTTTTCGTCCCTAATTTGGAATATCATGTTTTAACACAGGTAATGAAACTTCCGTTGCTTTAATCTAGATCTTTACAATATTCCTTAAGACACATATATGTTATATCTTTCACGATTTAAAAATTAAATATAAAAGATATTTTTTAATTAAATTATGTAACAACACAAGAAATTCTGTGTATTTACGATAAAACGCAGAATTATCCTTGAAAAAAATTCAGGCCATGTATTTTCGGTCCGTTAACCCGTCGCTCTTATTGGTTCTCCTGCTCGGATCCGAAGGTGGCTATTACGTAAATGTTTAATTATAGTATACCGAGGCTCCCATCGATGATCATCGTTTGTTGCGTAAAACTTTTCTAGACAGTTAATTGACGCGTAAAGGCACACACTTCCTACGAGTGGCAAGACTCTTTGGATTTCCTACGCATTTACCAAGAAAACGGAAGCGCGTCTTATCTAATTGTTATCGAGTTGCCGCGGAAGGAAAACCGTTTCTTGCGTGATATTTGCTATGCTTGAGAAAGTGGCACGCATTCTCCAAACACTTGTCGCAAAAAAATTACTTTAAACTCCTTGGCGAATCAGTGAAATTCCAGATGCGACTAATTGTAAGAAAAATCTAATGACACGTTCTGAGCAATATCTTCTGTTTATTTTACAAATCGTTTAATTTCGCTTTAATAATCGTATTAATTTTTAATGATTAAATACTAAAAATTAGTGATGATACTATTTTCTTGGAATTTTGGAACAAAAAAGAGAAGTTTATTAACAGTCTTGCAAAATCTTGTTGCAAAGGAAGATTTAATTTTGAGAAAAATTAATTCAGAATTTTATTTTGCGTAAAGAATATTCGAAAGTAATTAATATTTTAATAGAATTCTAGTTTTTATAAGATAAAATATATTTAATCTCTTGCAGTTTAATTATATTTTTTATTGGTTTTAATTATTAATAATTTGCCAGTGAGATTGCTTTAATATCGAGTAAATATATAAGTATACAAGTGTGCTGTAAGAACTACAACGTGCGAATTCCCGAGGTCGTAATCCGAGGCGCCTGACACAGGTATCGCCGACCCTTAACGAAATTAATCTGCCCTTCAAGGGGTTAAGAAATTGCGAGGCAGACTTATTATCTGTTTCGCACTGCAAGAACTTAGAAACGAAGTTCATTACTTGCACGGCTACCTAACCAAGGTCATGGCAGCAAAAGGCCAAGATGTTGCCCAGAGGTCTCGTTAATAACATAGCCTCGCGATCGGTGGAGCAGATAAAATGAAGGAAGATCGAGACGCACATTTCATTATTGTCTGCGAATAAATTGCTGATCAAAATGTAGACAGATTTTGATGTAGTGAAACAGGATGCATAAAAAATGTATAAATAAATATTTTTTTTGTTTTATTGGCGTAAATTTGGATGTGCGTTTGGCTGAACTTCACTTGACTGCTTTATGGAAGCGAAAGACGTACGGGATGTTTACGAATATCGCGACACTTTGTTTCATTTGTAAAACTAAAAGGATTCGACGTGTTTTTAAACACGTGTCTAAGCGCCAATAGACTTTTAAGAGCTATAAATTTTGTCTTATTAAAAAAAATTAAAAAATTAAATGACTATATTTTTTATCTTTAAATAAATTCTAAGGCTTATCTAATATTTGCTTAATGCTGAAAATCGAAAGTTATGCAAAAGATAATTTTATATTAAATTTTTAATAAGCGAAAGTCGACCAAACACTAGTAGAATATGCACAATGCTTGGAACATCGTGCACGTCTTTTCTGATTTTCCTTGTTGATACATGACGTCTCGTAATGTCATAACACACGGAAATCAGGCAAACACGGATGTTCATTATAAAAAGAAGCTCACCTTCGTCAATTATTCACACTTACATATAACCGAGTTTGTAAAAGGAATTTCGATTCGTAAAATGGAAATACTTTGCGTAACATATACTCACTGAAATTCCTGTTATCACGTTATTTCGCGTATATGAAAGGTCACATTTTCATTCCTTGATTACTTTTTTTTCCATAACTGATATTTCCAACATATTTAGAGAACGTCATCGTTTTATTTTAGCTCAGTATGCTGTTATTCTCTGTTGCAACTTCATATCCTGCTTTAATTTACTATTTACTACTTCGACCAAGAGATGTTTTTCTTAGAATTATCTAAAAAATTGGTTTTTTATTAGATTTTTGGTCTGGTTTGGTTTTTTATTTAGATAATTTTATTTATATTCGTTCGTCTGTTACGTGCAAAAGAATAAAAACTGAAAGCACCTGGAAAAATTAACGAGTATTTGGAATCTCTGTTTACATTTTTATTTAAATTTTATCCAAATAAGAAATATAATTTTTTAAATTAATGTTTTGTGGTTTTTAGAATAATGCACCATGTTAGTTTGCAATTTATTAAAATTATTACAGGATATTTATATAAGTAATTTAATATTTCCAATTTTTATTAATTAGCTTGTATATTCACAGATTCAAATTTTTTGCTCTTCTTCCATGATTTTCTTTTACATTTAATTATTTCTTTTATATCTAATTCTATTATCTCTGAAAAAATAATAATCTAAAATATAATATAAATTTGTATGTATGCTTTTATCCATCTTATTTTGTTGTTTTATAATTTTTCTTCTAAAATCGGTCTCACTCTAAAACTGATAAATAGCTTTTACCGATTCAGGCTTTATTTTATAAAAAATCGATTTTGTCTACTTTCACAAAACAACTGTGTCAATTTAGCTACTTGTTGAATCGATCATTTTAAAGACCGTACAGAAAATAAGAGTTTTTTTTTAATTAAAATCCATTTTCACTTTCTGCCAGAATCTGACAGTAGAGAAATGTTTTAACTTTTATTTCTTTTTTTTTTTAGATTCTACAAATTCAGTTATTTTTTTACAGTCGAATTTATTGTAGCTAAATTATCACGTTTGTTTCACTACATTATCACACTTGATAACGCTTAATACTTGGCATCCCACGAATCTCCATTTCAAGAATTCTCTTTTCTCAAATGATATGTAGAATAAATGAAGCATATAAGTAATGTCCATCAAGCCGACTCTCAAATAGAACAACGTTTATCGCTATCGCACATACGTCTTGCTAGCGAATCGCGTTGTTATCGAGAATCGTTATCGAGATTTAGCGTTCATTGTACGTTCTTAGCGGTTTTCTAGCGGCGAGTCTATACCAGTTTTCCTGGTAGCAACTCGCGAAGTTCACCAGGAGCCGTTGGACTTCCTGAACGTTGAAATCCTTGGAACTTTAAGGCTTTGATTTCTACGACGGTCTTTAACGTATCCTTCTGCGCGCGCTCGCGGAAGGAAACTCGCATAGAGAACCGCTAGAAGTGTAAATGCTCGCCGTAACTTTTATTCTAGTATTTTTTTCTATTGAAGTTTTATCTCGTCAATCCATCTTTTTGAAGTATCAGGAAGAAAGTTACTGTAGAAAAATGCCTATAGTTTCTTTTATTAAGAGATGTACAGAGTTCAGATATTTATTATAATTATAAGAATTTTTCGTTGTAAGCGATTACTTGTCATATCGTAATGAGCAATATCCAAAGTTAAAAGATAAAATCGAATATTTTATGTGTTATTGTTCTGTTTAACAGAAAAGCCATCTAAATCGTACGCAAATAGATTTTATAATTTCGTCGTTAATTATGATTGATGAAATGTTGTTACTGGTTTGGGGCTGGTCGGGGTGTCAAATAAGTATTTAATCTGTATCGAAAGTTATTTATAACTTGATTTATCTTTATAAATACCAAAATGCTGCATATTTCGTTAATCACATCGCGCGTGCGGTTGAGATTGTTATCCGTTCATTTGAGTAACAAAAGACAGGCACTATGTGTGTGCAACTGCGGGAGTAAATCGAAGTCGCGAGTAATCACCACGAGACCTCCGAGTGCTGTTACGAGCCGAAGCCACGTAAGGTGTAATATCGAAGTAAATCGACAACTGTTCACTTACGAAATACTTTATTCTGGACAATTATAAGGCGAGGTGTATTCGCTACGAGAGACGACACAGAACTAACTGTTCGCTCAAGAGAGATCTTCGTTTAGAGTCTCGCGGGTGGAGCGTTTATATAAAGTAAACAGTAGATACAGAAGGTGTAAGCATTTATGTTTAT
>NW_012028687.1:0-19075 GCF_000956235.1 Wasmannia auropunctata | reverse complement strand
ATAATCAGCAGAATATGAATGAAAAATTATCGATGATGACGAAAGACGGGATGGATTTTATCTCATTAGTACTTTTTATGCATTTTTTTCTTACGTTAAACTGTATACATAAGGAAATAAAAAATGTGATTTTAAAATTAAAAAGTTCTATTCCAAACTTGCAAGTTTCTTCGCTTCTCGTAACGGTGGCGGGTTGCGTCAGAAACATTTGTCAGGTGGTTTCTCGCGTTATAGCAAACCGGAAGAAAAGAAGGAAATTCCAAAGACTTTGTTCTTGAAAAAGATTTCTATGGCTAAATGAGAAAAGGTCAAAAGAACAAGAATGAAGAATTGCTGCTGATGATGAGAAGCACAGTGGGTTGGATTTTATCTCAGTAATACTTTAGGTCTAACTTTAGTTTTTTTATTTCAAACAGTATGTATAAAAAATCGATTAAAAAAATTATTTCAAATGTGCAGAAGTAGCACTATATAAAACTACAGAAAAATCTTCATTATAACAAAGATGGAATTTATAATAAAATATTGTTTGTGATGTAATAACTAATAATTTTATTAAACGGTTTTACCATTTGAGCTTTATATTAAATTGCACGTTTGTATTTGTTTTTTTATTTTCCACCATAACGAACAATGCCAGAAGTTTGGAGACACAGGCGTGCGCGGAATATTTTAAATATTGCGATAACATGACGTCAATTTAGATTGGCATTTTTTCTGTTGAAGTAGAATTAAGCAATATGGATTTAGCTGTTTGAGTGTAGTAATTAAAATCCTTGTGTAATAGCCAATATGTATACACATACATTTGTACACCGACATGACGCTAGATAGGTCAACGGGTCTCTGCGATTTCGTTACTCGTGTTGATTAATCTCCAGAAAAACGCGAAACTGAGTCTTCACACTCGTTCACGTTTATGTATATGTTGGACGTACACGTTGCGCGAAAGACCGGTTTGAGATTATTATAGAAGAACAGGTTGTAACTACTTGAACGAAACTTTGTGTATGTATACGAGAAACCGACACTATTGAGACTCTTACTACCACAGACACTCTGATTTTTTATTTCAGATATATTTAAATTTCTTTATTTCAGATTTATTTAAATATCTTGGGACACTATTAAAAGTGGTAACTTTCCAAGATCTATTTTTAGTTAGCTACTCTTTTAAAACTTGCATATTTTTAAAGAATAATTGTGTGAAGTTTTCGTTTTACTTTCGACAACTTTCCCATTTATTAGATTATTTCAAATCTAATTCTGGACAGTGTCTTAGAAACAAGTTATTGCATTTTAGATGCACTATTCACGTGCGATTGGGACGAATGATTTTGTAGGCTAATAAATTTACTTCTAATACTTCAAAAATGTTGATATCTGTAATCTGATATAAAGTCCGTGGAGGAAAGTCCGTCTGAGTGATTATATTCTTTTTGGCAACATTATTATTAGATGTGCAGGCAAAACGTGGGAGATGGTATCACGGATCGAAATCTATTCTTTCTCTCTTTTTTTCAGAATAGGACACAATTTAAAAATCACGCTAGAAAGTTCTTAGAAATCTGGTTTATTACATTTGAGAAAGCATGAATGAAAGATTAAGGAATAAAAAAATTCATTGAAAATTTAAATGGTATAACGTAAACGATAAATGAATTATAATACTGCATTTCTCGATTTATGTAATGTAATTTATGCGAATGGATCTTTATGAGAGATATCGGATAAACATGATAATATGTTAATTAAAAAATTCTTTTCCTCATTTAATTGGAAGAAACGATTGACTGTGTCAACTGGTTTATCAATCCGGATAGTGAAGTAGAAACCGGATAGTGAATGCGGCCAAGTTTAAAAGACAATAAATGAGATACCTATCTACTTTTAAACACATATCTTTAGAAATATTTTATTTGAAAGTATATCCGCCTGGAGTCATTAATTAGCAGCTTATTAATTACTTTCTTTCGTATTTTGAGTTTAATTTTATAATTAATTTGCAAAATAATAGGAGTTAATTATGAAATTCACTTTTATTTTATTTTAAATCTTTTAGTATTATATTTTGATTTTATGCATTTACTATGATATTGTAAATATTATAAATATTATAAAATATATTTTATTAGAACGAATTAATGAATATTTAGTGCTTAACAAATTATATCAGTAAGATATATCTTAAAAATATATGTGAGCTGCTTATTTAATAAAAAAATTACAATTGCAAAAAGCTGCAATAAATAATAAGTTAAAAATTATATATTTGTTTTAAGAAAATTTGCAAAGTCGTATTTATGCCATTTTTCAAAAACACAATAGTCTTATTGAAAATTTATATTAATATTAATTTATTGATGTTTATTTCAAAAATCTATCTTTTATGACGTTTTTCTTTCTCTCACTTTTAAGAGTTTTAAAGCAAAGCATTGTTGCCCTTATTCCCAAGCGTTGGTCAATATTTTTTTTTGCCCCGATGCCTTACGCAGCAAAAGCATTATGCCGTGGGAACCATGGCTGATCGTAGAATGGGTTTCAGGGCAAGCGGGAAAGTTTACTAGTTATGGTAATTCCGAAGGGTACACCTCGCGAAGCGAGAGGAGGAGATCGACTCGTTGTCTGACAAAATCCGGAACAAGATATTTCTTGTTAAACCGCCGGCGTTTAGAAAGTACACTTACTTTCTTTGTTCTCTCAGAAGATCGTAACTTTCGTCGATTTCCGAAGATGCTGATCGCCGCTGATCGATTTACTTTTTCACGCTTACAAAGTATCACGAAATAACTGTGAAATTGCAGCGGTGGTGACTTGGCTAGCGTAACACGCATACACAAAAGAAAAACGTAATCTTTTCGAGCAAAGGAGGTCGCAGAGAAAAAAATAGTTGCAATTATAATTTATCATAATTTAACTATAGTAGTATTTAACTGTAGTCATTTTCGATGCTAACTATATATTTGTTTTTAATAAAAATATAAATATAATTTAACTAAATTCGAGAGTGCCTTTCCGCGGTCAAGGCTGGATTTTAGATGCCTAACGAATTCTACATGAATTTTCTTAACTTCATGTACAGCCGTTATGTTAAACTGCGCGCCGATTAAATGTTCGAACTTGTATACTCTTGTCTAGCTGATTAAGATACCCGCCCCGGAAAGTCGGGAAGTCCCAGATTCAAATCCTGGCTAAGGTAATATTTTTCGCAATAAGTTCTTTTAGTATTTTAAGTATTTTAAGATGCTTATAAGCATCGATTGATTAGGAAGATCAATATAATATTTCTATTCCAGTCTCAGCCAATAATTGCGTTACAAGTCCGAACATTTAATCGACACGCAATTTAACGGCTGTACATGGAGTTAAAAAAATTCATATAGAATTCGTTAGACATCTAAGATCCAGCCTTGACCGCGGAAAGACGCTCTCAAATTTGGTTGTGTTATTCACATAGGCGGTCTTATTCAAATTATAATTATTATAAATATAATTATTATTACTATTGTAACTGTAATAATTATAAAATTGGAAATTCTAACCGTAATTATTTTACTATACAATTAAATATTAAACTTTTTTTTTTCAGTTAATGAATAAGCAAGAAGAGTATTAGTTGCAATCAAATTTTTCTAATTAATTTTCTTCAGGATTACAATTTCTACGGAGTTGTTTCTTCTATAGCGCATTTGATCAATTTAATGTTGTATGATATTGCTTCTTTCTTTAGTACTTCCGATTATCTTCGTTTCTAATATTCTTTTCTATATTTTCTAATATTTTTGCGTTTCTTCTTTTGCAGGTCGGCCTTGCAGACGTTGCACAAGGTGTCCGGTAAGGCACGCGAACAAAACTATTTTCTAGGTGGACTGTCGCATGACTGGGTCAGCTACTATGAACAACGAATCGAGAGCGATCGGTCGTGCCTCAATGAGTGGCATGCCATGGACAATCTGGAGTCCAAGAGACCGCCGTCGCCGGACAGCGTACGCACCAAGTGAGTCCGATTGCTTTCATCACGATCCTTTCGAGAGCGGCGTAAGAAGTACCAGCACACAAGTCTATTGTTATCCGAATGCAATCCGATAACACAGAGGCTTGACTTTTCTGCTCGAGCTGGCATAATACGGACTGCTTCCAGAAATCCAGCTTCCAGGAAAATACCCTCTCGCCGCGTGATCTCACGAACTTTTGATTTTGATGCTCCCGATACATATTACACGCCTCTCGAGCAAAATCGACTCGCGCGAGTATATAAGACGACCTAAGAAACAGCTGGCCATCGCGAATTTAGCTTGGTATCGTGCCAGGGTTAGGTTTGTTGATGCGCCTTCCCCGGTTGTCTGCGCCACGTTGAATCGCGCGCACAAGTGGAGCATAAACTTCATAGCCGTCCTTCAATTATTTCCAGTTTCTACGTCTGCCCTCCCTTTCAAACCGCGCTAAACATTTTGAAGTATTGGGTCATTTCGTACATTGGATTCCAGTATTACGAAATTCTGGAGTACACGTGGGAGACTGATGTATCTGAAAACTTCCGCTACGTTCTAATTCGATTAAATCGATCCTTTTGTTTACGAGGCCAGTTTTAGTATTTTGCACTGTAATGATGAAAATTCTTGATTCATTTATATAAGTATAGTAATTATAAATTGATTGAATAATGATTATAGTTAAAAATATATTTGTATTATTTTATATGAATAGGGAAATATTATATAATATAGCAATCGCAAGTGGTAATAGACAGCCATTTAAATGTAGACGCATCTAACTTATTTCGCCTGTTTGATTAATCTGTCGCAAGATATAAACATGGGTGTTTATGTAACAGGCCCAGGGAGAGAGAAGAGACCGAGCGCGTGATTCGATCGACGTTAAAGGAGATCATGATGTCCGTGGACCTTGATGAAGTTACTTCCAAATATATTAGAGGTCGACTTGAAGAGGATCTCGACATGGATCTCGGGGAATTCAAACCGTTCATCGATCAAGAGATGCTCACCATACTGGGGCAAATGGATGCGCCAACTGAGATATTCGATCACGTTTATCTCGGGAGCGAGTGGAACGCTAGCAATCTAGAGGAACTCCAGAAAAATGGGTGCGTTTGGCCTTAATACGAGATATTTCTTACGTATTCTCGTATTATATGAATTTTATCGCTCACCATTCTTAATTCTATCACGAGCTGATCATATTTTCAATAGTTTAATCATTCAATTTAGAAAGCAATATGATCGATTTAGAATCAAGTTTTTTTTATTAAACCCAAAGTTTTAAAAAATTTTTTAAAATAAATTTATATTCAATAAATGTATAATTTAACAAATGAGATCTTAAAATGCCAACACGATACAAAACGGATCTTGGTGCTTCCATATACTAGTGTGAATCTTACAATTTTAGATTCATATAACACCACGTGGCCGCAAATCGCGTGCATCTTCGTAGCTCCAAACCAAGTAGTATGTAATGATACTCAATTATTTATACGTCGCCTTGATAATACGTTCGCTTAAACGTATATATTGTTGCGCTCGTTGCAGAGCGGCACTTGCGCGCGAGTCGAAATCGGCACTTCCGAACGCGCGCGGGGGAAATAAATATAACACTCTTCAAAAAGGGAACGAAACCTTTATTGCTAATTAAATCGTCTTTAAATGTCGCAAGCGGTATTTTATAACGTTCACGTCAAAAGCCGCGAAGGAACGACACACATAACGTTGCCCCCGGCAACCGTCTTCTTCTCTCTTCGCTTCACGCGATACTTCGCGCGGTTGCTCGACTCAAGCCGCAATTAGAAGATACAGGGGCAGGGGCGCAACAATATATATTGAATTTACGCAGCTTGAAAATGCGCTAGATTGTTTATTGCGAATGTTATCACATGCCTCGGTGGTCTAAAGATAGAACGCCTTGTCCGGCAAACGTGGAGATCCGGGTTCGATTCCTGACTGACAATAAGAACATGAGGTGACATTTTTTCGCAATAAATTCTTTACAGATTCATATAGATACAAGTTAGCATTTATTTGATGTCGCGAAGATGGGGGAGGATTTCACAGGACTTGATGCTTTGAGCATCGATTTATTAGATTGCCGTTGGCAATTTAAGTGTGATATTACATACTACTTGGTTCAGAGCTACGGAGATGCACGCGATTTGCAGCCACGTGGTGTTATATGAACCTAAAATTGTAAGATTCACACTAATATTATATGGAAACACCAAGATCCGCTTTGTACTATGTTGGCATTTTAAGATCTCATTTGTTAAGTTAACTTTTCACGGTCTTTCCTGGTACTCAAAATGTATAATTATTTTAATAAACATTTTTAATGAGAAATATATTTAACGAGAAAAACTTTAAATTGTATATTATATTATAATGTTGAAAATTGTGTCTACAATGGAAAACTATTTTATTTAAATGTATTTAAATGTAGCTAATTTGATTCTAATCTGTATCTTTTATTTATATACTTTCAGTGTAAGACACATCCTGAATGTCACTCGGGAAATTGACAATTTTTTTCCGGGCATGTTTACGTATCTGAACGTACGTGTGTATGACGATGAGAAGACGGACTTGCTGAAGCACTGGGATAACACATTCAAGTATATTACTAAAGCCAAAATGGAGGGCTCTAAGGTGTTGGTGCATTGCAAGATGGGAGTGTCCCGTTCTGCTTCCGTGGTAATAGCTTACGCGATGAAGGCTTACAACTGGGATTTTTCCCAGGCGTGGAAACACGTCAAGGAGAAGCGCAACTGCATCAAGCCTAACAACAGTTTCCTCCTGCAACTGGAAACGTATCAGGGTATTTTGGACGCGATGAAGAACAAGGAGAAACTCCAGAGATCCAAGTCTGACACGAATTTGAAATCTCCTACGTCCGCAAAGGATCAATCAAAAAAGGAAGAGAAATCAGATAATATAGAGAATAATATACGGGAGGTTTCGGGGTCAGAGTTGAAGAAAACTAGCCAAAGACCAAAGAGTTGGTCGCCGAATGTTAAAGTCGCTGAGAATATGTTACCTTCCGGTAAGTAGCTTTACTATTTTGATATTCTTAATCAGTAGTGCTTCTTTAAATAAATTTTTTCAGGAACTGGAGTTAATTTTTTTGTCGAAAAACTGTGATGATCTATTTAAGGATCTTTGACAGGAGATATCGCTATGGCAGAAAGTATAAATATATAAAATTTTATTTTTTTTTTATTTAAATTTAAACGAATTTTAATAAAATTTATTTCTGATCAGTGTATTGAAAAATAAGAAATTTTGAGAAATAATTTATTTATATAATTGAGAAAATATGGCAATTAAAATTACAAACATATATACTTATATTTTTACTTTAATGAAAGCAGAAAGTTTTTATTGCTTGTTTTGTAATGTTTCAGTTCCTTTGTCGCAGTCGTTGGAAAGTATCGATAAAGCAGGAAATACGGAAGTGACTCGAGAGGATCTTCTTCGTGGCTCGAATCAAAAACCGGCAATAGAACAGGAAGCTCGCAACGTTCTAATGCCCTGCGACAACGGGCAATCTTATAGCGTGTCGCAGAACAAAATAATGCACTTACCCGCTCCAACTCCTGGCACACCTAGCGTAAAGAATAGGATTAGTAAGTTAGAAACTCAGGGACAGAAGAGGAAGGGCTTGGTACTCAATTTAACCAATCAATTTGAAGCTGCCAGCAGTAAACCGTCATCGCCGGGATCCGATACGGACGCAAGATCTCTGCCTCAGAGTTTGATTGCGGAGGATAACGCGAAGCCGATTGAGAACGGTCATTCGCATTGCGAGCAGTCGCAGGAAACGCGAGATACCACGGCTACCGTCTCGAGCGGGAAGGAAATTTGGGATCCCGGTGAGGAGCAGAGGGAGAGGAGAAAGGAGACGAGCCAGAAGTCCACCGAGATCAACGATAATAGTGACTGTCTAGTCTGGACTGCATCCACGGATGCAACGTGTGCTGATTTGTGTGATGACAATAAAACTGACAGAGGTGTGAGTGTGGAGAGTGAGTGTATCGCGAGTGTGACAGCGGATACGACGATTACGACGTTGATTACGACGACAACGGCGACGACGGCATCGTCATTGACGTGTCACGATGTTCTGGGAAAGAAAGCGAAAAAGGACGGCGATCCGTTCAGCGCCCAGTTAGATCGAGTGTTTGATCGCGAGGAAAGACGGGGTGAGCCCGTCACAAGGGAATCTCCGAGTCGGCAAAGTTCCTGGAGTAGTTATGATAGTGCGGTGGTTCTCGACAACAATTCGGTGCACAGCTCGTGGGCCACCTTACCATCGAGGAACAGTTCCTGGGGCTCTTACGACATGCGGCCGTCCGATCTGCTCGGTTCCAGCGGCCTGTTCCCGTACGACAAGGAGGAAATCCCGTGGCATCCGGGAACTGTAAAGCGTACGAAACAGAAACTGGAGGAGGGCACAACCGCAGGCGAGGTGAAGCGCGTGTGCACGCAGAGCTCGACAGCCGCGGATGACAAAAGCGACAGGCTGACTACTGAAGTGGACACGGCTGCGGTCGAGACGTACAATCCGATGTTGTTGCATCACATGCCATCGCCGACGCCGCGAAGGAGGGACTCCTCGTCGCCTACTCAAGAACATAATCTTAAAGTAGAAACAAATAGAAATTCGCCAAGTCCGGTAGGCAGCATCGACATCTCGCTTACGTCCATGCGCCAGATCGGAAGACTATCCACGAGCGCTCCCGCGCCGTCCTCCCTGTCCTCCGAGTCCGATCTACCTCTCTCTCTAAGATCCTGCAGATCGGAAAGCGAGACGTCTAGTCCGTGCGTCGTCAACACTACTCAGTGTCCTTCCGTAAAACATCACAAAATGGTTTTGGAAAATCTCTGCAACAAGTCCGTGTTCAGCAAACGCTGTCTCTCCGTGGATGACTCGCCGGAAGCGGAATGTCCGCGTAGCACGTCTGGTATTGTAAAAAATCTGAAGAAAGAATTCGAGGCGAAGTCCACCAAGCTGGAGAGGAGTCCCGAGAACGCGTGCGAAGGCGATAACGCGTCGCTGACCGCGCGATCCAAGAGGGACGTAAAGATCAGAAGTTTGCCCTCGTCGCCGGTGATACCGCACAACGAGTCCAAGATCCAGTCGTCGTCTAGCGTTGGCGAAACCAAAGACAACAAGCGTGGCAGGAGGAGCGAGACAACGCCACCGTCGTCGCAGGACAACCCGGAAGATCTCTCCGTCAGGGTATTGGTGGGGAAGTACGAGGTTGCCAGGCCGGAGTCCAGAAAGAGCTTGGACGTGCAGTTGCGCGCGCACAAAGATAAGGATTGGGACGCCATGGAGGTGCATCCGCCGGCGAAATCGAAGATCGCGCCCGAGTTTTCAAGAAGATCGGCCCCGATCATGATCAACAATCACTCCGCGCCTCTATTCAATGAGGTGCCGGAAGCTCCCGGCAGGCCGCCGGCGGTACCTTCGCCCAGCGTGGTCATGGCTAGCGTGGTGGCGAAAGCAGCTAGCAAGAAACAACAGCAGCACGGCAGAACCCATCCTCTCGCTAGGCTGCAGGTCAGGCCTAGGCACAGTAGTCCCGTTTACAACACCATGTAATGCGGAGGCGATGCTCCTTACTTTGTTTTCGCTCGCGGTTTCTCTTAAGCGCAACGCGAGCGCAGCGCATCTAATCTGGAGAGTACTCATGCGATCACGTGAGTACGTCGCCGTGACGATGAAATCGTGTGATCTCTTCATGTTGGCGATGAAGATTGGGTTTTCGGAGCCAAGATCGCGCCTGTTGTTCTAACTATTCTTCGTCATTCTTTCTTCTTTGTCGTTGCAATCGCTGCAATCGCTCTCGTACAACCGTGATTCTGTTCTTCTTTTCAGAGAAGAATGATTTTCTTTTCGATAATGTATCTTATTATTTATAAGCCGATAATCTCGCGTGAGCTTTCGGATCTTTTTACTGCGAAACAACGACAGGCGCTTTATGTTCCTTTTCCGTCAACGTGTATCTTGGCTTAACGTTAGTTCAATTATTTTAAGCTGGAAATGCAACAATTACGAGGCTGCGCGTCGAGAAGGGGGTCAACGTAATTTCAGGAAGGGATAATTGCGTCGCTATCCTACGTCACTTCGTAAGTTAGTGGGCTCGGAATCAAACATGCGTTAAGTGTGAAAAGTGATCGCGGATATTACGCGCGAGTGATTTAACGTGAAGCGCGGCGCGAAAGTTTTCGTCCGCAAGGCGAGAAAAAAAAGAACCGAGCGCTCAGTCACAGGCTGTGAATGTAAGGTCTGAGCCTCGGGCGCACGCTGACCTTTCTTCTGCTTCGCTTTCTTGATCTTTTCTTTGTTTTTTTTTTCTTTTCGTCGATACGACATTACCGCGTAAGACGATAAAAATCTCCGATCTTCGAAGCGACTTTGTCGATTTTGTCGTAACGTGTACGGAACGGAAAAAGTTGTATGACGAGACCTCGAGATAATGTAACATTAAGCCACACTATTAGTAATTTATAGGTGATAATGTGATGTAGAGTGATGTACAGTGTGCGAGAACACGATGTAGCGAAGTGTGTTTTCTGTTGAGCGACTGTTTTTCGGAAGTATGAGTGCGTACAGAAGGGGGTACCGAAATTCACGAGCTTCTAATCGTTTCCGAAACCCCGAAAGTGATCTTCTCCCTGATCTTGTGCGTCATACGGCCATATTTTGCATGAGCATGACAGTCCAATGCAAAATTAGTCAGTTGAAGATAGTAACGTCGTAACAAGTGAATTAGACTTCTCTTAAATTGTAGGATAAAAATAATTTAATATTATACGTATCTCTTACCCAGAAACGTGTGATAGATGCCGCAACAACAATTTCGATTTTAACGAATCAGATCTTGTTAGATTCTCATCGAGCTTGAGACCTGCCGCCTCCTATTTACGACATACGGTTATATGGATTGCATCTCTCTGCTATTTGCGATCCAGGAGAGCCTCGTAGCGTTGAAACGACCGTTGTTCTCGCGAATCTAGGTACCTCTCTTACTCATTTATTGTTATTAACTTGCTCTTTGTACTCCTACTACTATAGATTGTCTTTATCTCAATTAATTCAGATCGGTTGATCGTGTAACGCTTTTCAACGGCTGACGATGCAGCGATGATAGTGCATCAGGAAGTCCCGCCGTGAACTCGCGTAAGTCGAGACGGTATGACGAAATAGCGTGGAAGGATATGTTGATCCTCATGAGTGCATACGCGTACTTCTCCATTGATCGACCCTAGAGCACATTGTATCTAAGTGTCAATATTTTTTTAAACACATATCACCGACTCATCATTAATTTTGTAAATCGCGCGCGTTCCCATACGCGCGTCGCGGGATTTAGTTAGACAAAAAAAAAAGAAACGAAGGAAACCCGATTTAACCGCGCAAATTTATGACGACCAATTTTATACTCTGATGTACTCTGACGAATGCGACCGCTGCTAAAAGGCGCTTCGCAAGCGCGTCGCGATTATCGTGTATAAATATATTTTATTACAAACACGTTTCTCAAACCAAATTAGGCTCGTTGATCGTTTAGATTGTAGATGCGGGCGAAAGATGTCCTGGAATATAGTAGTTTCCCAAATAGTCTGTTGGATCGCACCTAGAGATTAACTATTATCTACTTATACAGATTAAGTACAATTGGATGCGATTTAGGAGGAGGAGGATCTGTTTTTTTTTTTCTCTGCGATGTCTCGCCGCCGGAGGTGACTCGTCCCCTCTTTTTAAGCGCAAGAGTTGCGAGGAGCGAAGTTTCAAAGTCTCGAAATGTTGCCCGACGTAATCGTCGAGTTTGGAGTATATACTTGAATGCACAAGATATCCACTGGATTCCCGTATGGAATTCCGATGTGGCTCGGTTACCCGATCACGCTAATCGCCGCAAAAGTATTACGAAACAGGACGTGTCGTCTACGGCGCGAGTACTGAGAAAAGAAAAAGAAAAGGAGAAAAAAAATGCGATGCGCTTTCTGCTCTCTCACCGTGTTTGTGTGCGCGAGCAATCTTTTCTTTTTCTACCACGTATCGCTTGTCAACCGATGGATTTGCTCGTGTCAAGTAAGTTTGTATTGTCACAAATCGATGTGCTCAGTTTTAGTGATTGTCCCACGATGTCCCCTAATGCCCCTGTTCCTTCAACCTGTTCGCTCCAAATCCGCCCCTCGCCTCTTAAGTCTTGCTTAAGTGTGTGCGTTCGCTCGATACGAGAACTTGCTGTCATATGAGAAATGATGATAAAACCGTACGTTGTTCTGTATAAATTTTGTACTATAGTTTGTATTAATAAAATACATTGTTTATTGCTTGAGTGCACGTGTCATTTCTTTCCAGAGAAGATATCCATTGGAATTCCGATGTGGCTCGGATACCCAATCACGTTAATTGCCGCAAAAGTATTACGAAACAGGACGTATTGTCTATGGTGCAAGTACTGAGAAAAGAAAAACAAATGCTAAATAAGTCGATTATTTTCTTTGTCTTCCGTAGAATAGCATTTATTATCATCTTTCTCCTTCCCTTCTTGTTTTTTATTTCGCCTCTAGCAGTATGTATGTACATACATTATAGCGACATCATGTTTTGATTTAATTTGTTATGAAGATAGAAAAATTAAAGCATATTAATCTAAAATTATTCGCATGTTCTATAGAATACGAAACAATATCACTTATATAAGAATTTTTTTCGAGAAACACTTTTTTACTATACATAGATATCCAAAGAATTGTCTTATCAAAATCTTATATCAATTAGATATTAACATATGTCATGCTAACAAATGTAAGTCAGCTACACTTTGAAAACCAGTTGTAAAATAATATATTTTTTCAAGTTTTAAAACATAAAATAATTACGTAAATTGCATATATATAAATCAGTCAACCAGGCTGGGCGTCTACTTCAAAAATCGTTGTTCCGGCACAAAATGCGAGCTTTGGGAGAATCCGTTTACTGTATTTCCTTTCTAACGGGCCGACATCCAAACTATACACACCACCCTTGAAATATTTGATCATAGCTATGGTCTACAAAAACAAAAAGTATATTATTGTTAGAAATGTTAGAATATATCTTGAAATAAGAACAATCAATTTCTTGTAACAAACGATTATCTCATAAAACAATTAGGTACGCGGACGAAATCTGCATTTAAATTAAATCTTTTGATAAATTCAATTGATTCAAAATTGATTTTCCTTTAATTTCATTAAAAATGTCTTTAACTCGAATAACCAATGTCTTCGAATTACAAATAATTATTATAATTATCATAAATCTTATAACGAAAATTTTTGCGAATTAAATTCCTAATAAAATCTGACATGACATTATTTTCTCAAAATGTAAATATTCTGTCATCTCGTATTATTTATGAACGATACTCGCCAAATATTGTTTGACACAATAAATTTTATAAATAGTACGTTGTAGAATCGACTGCATTAATGATGTCTAGCGATTAATAATCATTCACATATTATGACATACAATACGATTTTTTTTATTTTGTGCAAAACGCATTAATGTACCTGGCTGTATAATAAAATTCTGTCGGACTTACAGAACGAGATCGTAAATCGACGATTCTGAAAAGATCAGTGTCGCAGCCACCGCATGCAATGTACATATTTGTTATGTATTTTCCAACGTACAATAAAGAAGAGTAACTGTCTGGTTCCAAAGTGATGATCAATTTACCGCTACCGTAGTCCCACAATTGCAAAGGATTGTCCTTCTGCCAGGAACAAGTCAGGATCTGTTATTCAAAAGGAATTTGTAGTTAAAAGTCTTTACGAAAAATTTTTATATAAAAATATATACGTTCCTCAACCAAATGTGATGTCACAAAGTTATAAAACAATCACAGTTAATATGCAATTGCCATAATTCTTAAATTCGGAACAGATTTATTTCATTTATTAATTCTTCAGTGATTCACTGTAGACGTAAGATAAAGATCCGAAAGTACCTCTTTCCCATTTCTACTGATGTCTAGGCCGTCCCCGCACATATGTACACCCGATATAAATCGAAGGGAATGAGCTTGTCGAGTGTCCCAGAACTGGATGGTGTCGTCCCAGCCAGCGCTTATCAGCTCGTACGCGGATTTGGGATTGAAGCAGGCGCTAAAAACTCTGGATTTATGACCATCCATAACATCCAGCGCGTCACTGCGAGCATTACGAGATGTTTTTATAAAATTTTTATTACGGCAGTATCTCTTTCTAGAGATGGAGAAACTTTCACTAATCGGAGAATACTTTTTTCAGAATAATCACCTTCCGCAAAACACTCTCTCCCGCGTCTTCGTTTCTTCATCGTACAAATATAAATTTGTATCATCCCCGACAGTGACGAACTTCGGTAATTGAGGATGGTAAGCCAGACCGAGCGTTTGTCGTCTTTCCCGTATCGTGTAAAGGCATTGTGCGGTAGGATAATGCCAACATTTAATGCAGCCGTTGGCATCTATACAAATAATGTTAACGTAAAACTTTGTCGTTTTAACGAGAATGACAAAGAATTTAAAACTTTACAATTATAATTTTAATCTTTTAATTTTTCAACGATGTTATAGTTTACTATGTGCATTCAATATTAAGTTTTAGATTAACATTCTTTTTACACAACTATTCTGTGAGACTTGATAGGTTGATATTAAAAGCAAGAATAAAATAAAATTTAAAGGTGTCAATATTTTCTATTTGCTTTTAATAACGCGAACAAAATCTTTCTTTATTTTGCTTATTTATTTTTCGCAACATTATTAAAAAATCATCCATCATGTGCGTGCGTGTAAAATTCTATCTCAATATATCATATAGTTATGAATTATTAGATTAATACTTAAAAATTGTTTTTAGAATATTAATTGTTTCCAAATATATTAAATTGACAATATCTTTGGAGATCAACAAAATCTTTTCGAAAATAAATTTCGATAATCTCCAGAATAAAGATCTGTTATATAATAATTAAAGTAATAAGTGAAAGATGCGAAGTACTAACAAGTCGCTATCATAGTGCGAGTGATCGGGTGTGATCTACGCACTGGTCGATGCTTTACAGCGGTCACCGGAGCCGGATTCTGCATCATCTCCGCATCGCATAGAATCAGCGTGTTCTCCCCTGTGCTAACTTTGTATAACTTTAGGTTCCCGTCCGTCAGCCCTGCCGCCAAAAAGTCGTAAGTTTCCGTATAGCAGATGCAAAGCACATCTTGATTAACTTCCCTGCAAACTGTTTGCAACTTATTTCGAATGGAAATAGCTGTGTAACATAAACCTGTTCAAAATTAGATAAAAGATAGAATTTCGTTATAATCACTTAATCTTTATAGCTTAAATTACGAAAGATTATTCTTAATTTAAGAATCATCAGCTATAAGCCATTATTTACAATATTTATTGAGCGTCTCGACGTTTTCGCCATTTTTTTTCAAAAATTGAATTAATTAACAAATTCATATAAGAGAAACGGAAACAGACTTTGCGTTGATTAAAATTTCTTTATATCGAACAAAAATTCTTTATAAGAAGATCGTCAATTAAAATGTTATTTCTTAATCTAAAAAAAATTATTCTTTACAACTTTATTCGTATTTAAAATCGGATTACAAATGATTTTCTTCAAGAATTTTAATTTAGAAGAATTTAGAAATTTTTAAATTATGATATATCAATAAATAATATCTATAAATAAATTAAATAAATAAATACTGCTTACATTTGATTAACAACATTGATATTGCCGATTAATTGATAACGATGCTCGATATCGGAGACAGCTGGCATTGATGCTGATGAAGGAAGGTATTCCTCATGGGTGACGATTGATGCCGAAGTTGTAGGTGTCACATCGAAATCAATTTCGCTGGTATCGTTTTGAATGGATGAATTAATGGTAATACGGGAGAATTGTTCATTATTCTTGTCATTATCCATCTAATAGTAAAGAATCAATTGTTAATATAGCTTTATAATATAAGTAATATAAGTATAGCTTTTTTATATAAGTAATTACTTATATTAAAAAGTTATACTTTTCAAAATATTACAAAGTTATAATGCATTAATAAATTAAGCAGATAAAAAATAAAGTAAGACAGATAAGAAATTTATGTTAAAAATATATAAACATATTTATTAATATTTTAAGTTTAACTATTTCAAGATAAATTTTTTTCAAAGATTATGTAACAACATTGCTTTTTAAGCTACATCAAAGATTCCTGTTCTATTGTTTATTGTAACAGAGAATCCATATTGTTAATCTTTCTAATAAAGTTACAGCGTATAAACTAAAACAGAAATGAAGAAAATGAAATAAGAAAGACATAGATTTTTTTCTAGAATTAATTTTACATTATATGTTTTATATTATATGAATTACATTATTTTGGAATAAATTTAGAATAAAACGAAATTATGTTATTTCTATGATAATAAATCAGAAATATAGAATGGAATAGAATAAAATATAAACATACATACATATATAAGTATTAACAAATATTGCAAAATATTAACCTTATTGTATATTATGTATGAAAAGTTTCCACTTAATATCAACGCAGAGTGCAGATGTTACAAACTACACGTATGTGTTGCTTGTACAAATATAACTTTATAAAGTGTTATATTTATAATGTTTAACTTAGAAATTTGTTGATATTCAAGCCGAAAGTTGCTGTGGCTTATCAGGAAACTGGAATTTGGATTATGATTTTTGAAATGTTAAAAACTCAAAACGACGATCGCGGTATATGCGATATCAGAGAAGATAGACGATCGTCTATCTATACTCGCGTCTATCTTCTTTGGCGATATAACCTGCAGTATTCGTATTTTTAAATTATTCTATTATTGTAATTTATGTCAAATTGTATTGTCTTATCTGGCCTTATCGTAACATAAAAATATTTAATCAAAATCAGTGTATTGTTGTTAAAAAATGAATGAAACTGCAGTAAACGATTATCTTAATACAATTTTAAAAAAACTCCAATTAATTTAATCGATGAACTTGAAGTAATATCTGCATTTTGTTAACATAAATAGAATTATTAATTTTTTTTAATACTTTAATTAAATTATAGAAAGAAAGATTAAATTACAGACAAATTCTATAATTAGAAATTTTACAGTAAGTCATTTTAGCCTATTCCTACCAATATAGATTTAATCGACGATTAATTCAATCATACAAGCTAATTATAATAAGCTAATCGTATTTGTCGTCATTTTGACGTAAAAATGACACGTTTGGCGATATTTTGACGCTAAAATGATGATAAATATATGTTAGTTTACAATTTGGACGATTGGAGTTGATTAAAGTAGCCTGCAGGCGAGAAATCCTTGTCCAAGTTTAGTCTGTTAGAAATCAGTCTTTCGCGGACACAAAAATAAAAAAGACATTACACTAATATCACATTAATAGTTTATTTATTTCACTTTTTTTTATCGTATTCATAGTTTACTTTAACTTAAAAAATATTGACAAAAAAGCTATTATTATAATATTCTTTCTTTTTCTCTTTCCCTCTTCAATTTAAAAATGATTATAAAAAATAATAATAAATATAATAAATAACGATAACACATAAATTATAAATATATGTATTGTTAAATAAAAATTTGATGCTACTTACACAACTATTTTAAAAGTTTATAATTTAAGCGAGTATCATTTTTATATAAGAAATATTAATACATTTCCAATTTCGAACTTATTGCTGGAACTAAACATTTTGCAGGGTAAAACATTCTTAAATACTTAAAACATTTTATTTTCGAATTTATTTTTTATATATAATACACATATACATATATTATAAAACAAATTTAAAAATAATAAATAACACAAAACTACTTCAATAATCAATAAATTGCATTAAACAAATTAGTTATGTCGATATATGTATACCTGTATACTAGTATTATAATTTTTTTATACTTTAGAATTTTAATGCTTCTAAAATATATCACTCAAATTTATAGTTTACTTTAATCCATTAACGTCCAAGCGGACACATTTCTTGAACAATTTTCAGTGACTTAATTTTATATTTTAATGGCCTTGAAAAATTCAAGCAACATCTGATGTAAAATTTCTTGCGCTTTGTCCAAAATAAAGTCCAAAAAAGTTATAGTCGATTTTTTGAAAAAAAACCGTGATTTTTCACTCAAATTTTTTTTTAATTGATATTTCCACATCGAAACGACATTAGGATGGTCTTGAGTAGTCAAAATATCGCGTCCACGAACACTAAACTTTAAAACGTATACATACTCATTTCGAAATTCATGATGGCGGCATCGAAAATGGCGGCCGAAAGCTCGAAATGTTACGATATTGTGCAATTCACTAAAAAAAATGCTGTAATCATCATAACTGATGTGTTTTTATCAATATCGTGATATTATATGATCAAAATAATAATAAAATTATTGCAACAATATGGCGGACACAAAATGGCCAATCATAACGTGCTAAAAAACACCAGGAGATGGATACATAAAAGCGTTATATTTTTTTATTGTTTTATATCAATGTCAAAGTTTTTTATTTTTTATTAAAAATTTTTTTGTTAATTTTTTAATCAATTTAAAATTTTTTATTTTTTATTTTTTAGTTTTTATTATTATTTGATTGCTTTTTTATCAATTTTAGAATTTTTTTTCAAATAAAATAATTCTATTTATCACTTATGGAAAGCATAAAAACAGGTGGAGCATTGATAGATATGTAAGAATGTGAAATAAAATTTTGAACTTTCCGCTTAAAAAGGTAATAAAGTTTATTCGAATGAGACTCTATTCTTCTTTAGTTTTATGTACTTTGTCAAGATGTCCGATCGCGGGAAGACGTGCACGTCGTATGCTTTCGCGCGAGGATAATACAGGAAGGTTTAGGCAAGAAACTTCACTCCGGGTTACTTGAACGATTACTTTGCTTTATTGAGACGGATTAGCTTAGCGGACGCGGCGTAACTGTGAGAACGAGCACCGGCGCGAAA